>NW_010327790.1:0-25462 GCF_000700745.2 Antrostomus carolinensis
CCTGTAATGAGCAGTTCGATGATGTACGAGTGACATAAATCAAGGAGGCTGCTTTTTAGAAGCTTTTCCAAACAATCCTCGTCTAACAAAAACGAGCCCGCACAAGATCCTTTGAGAACAGAGCCGGTACCTTCCCTGTGCGGCAGCTCTAAGCCGTGGGGAGAGGGCAGAAGGTGTCCCCCGCACGCAGCTTGCAGCCAGCGAGGCCTCTAGGTTCTCCGCCTGCCCGACCACCTCCACGTTCGATGGATCCAGTTGCTCCATGTTACACAAATTCAGATTAAATCCAGCTTCTGGCATACTGCCAGATCTGTCCGGCAAACATCAGCGTTCGGATTAGACTGGGCTCTCTCCCAGTTCAAAATGGAAAGCGATACAGGCCTGAGGACAAGATTTCAGGGACCAGTTTATGAGGACAAGCATAAATCCCTTTCATCCTTTCCGTCAGACCTCGACATGGGTGAAATAACGAACCCTCACTACGGGTGCGTTACAAGGCAAAAGGTGAAAATTGATTTTTGAGCCTATGGAGCTACTCATCAAACACCAGGAGGGCACTGGGCAGCACCACGAGATTTTTGCACTTCTTCCTTCCCCGCTGCGCAAAACCCATTTTAGCATTCCCTGGTTCAGCAACCACATCTCGTCACGTATCAATCCATCGTGTATCAAACCATCATGTCAGAGACAGGGAAAGTGGCGTCACCAGAACTGTGCACCCCACCATGTCCTCCCTGATGGAGGGAGTGCTGGAGAGCTTCACTTACAACCAAGAATGCAAACCCTTTGAGCTAAAGGAGGAAGGGTGAAGTTGAAGCAGATAAGATGTTGTCAATATGATAACATTGAATCTAAATTAGCTCGCAAATATTTTGGTTCTGGGATGTACGTGGAGAATTCATTTTTCAACTGGGATTTTCAAGCTCTGACTACCAATCCAACAGGGACTATTACCAAAATAGTGTAAAATGCAGTAATGCCGTCATTCAGCAATTCGGAGTAAAAAAATCTCATGAAAACACATAACAAGATTTCAGAAACACCAAATACTTGATTTTTTTTTACAAAAAGTTCTAACTTAAACAGCAAGTCGAGTCATTCTCCTCACAGCCATCCCTTAAACAATCAGTTGGTTTCCCCTAAACGTTCCTCGCAAGACAGTGACTCATCCAGCACAAACTCGGGCTTTTGGTTTTCAGTCTTGCGATGCCACAGTAGGGCACCAGTTCTCCTGCGCGCTGGAGAGGAAAGGGGAGCTGAGGTGAGGTTCTGTCATGCAACAGCTTCATCTCTGGCGATCTGTTCCCACTGAGAGCAAACAAACACCTGGGCAAAGACTTTGAGCAAGTAAGTCATGGTGTGGCTTCATCCTCACAACAGCAAAGATGGCAGTCTGGAGGTATTACCTTCTGAAGGCTTATAAAATGCAAGTCATCATGATACCCAGCATAAAGGCAGGGGGTAATGGCTTTAGACTGGAAGAGGGGAGATTTACATGAGATATTAGGAAGAAATTATTTCCTGTGAGGGTGGTCAGACACTGGAACAGGTTGCCCAGAGAAGTTGTAGATGCCCCCTCCCAGGAAGTGTTCAAGGCCAGGCTGGATGAGGTACTTCCAAGCAGGGGAGGTGGAAATGGTGTTTCTGCGTTTGGGCACCCTCCCAAAGCTAGACATGTCCTAAAGCAAACATTCGCTAGAAAACATTTGGAATAATTGATTTAGCCATCTTCTGCTTTCCGATCAAGTTTCTCAGTACTAACAACACAAACCGAGGAAATGTTTCATGACTTCTTTATGGAGGAGCTCACCTCGCAGAAAAGCAGTGCAGAGCTTACCTGCGGCAAACACTGCTCCCTTCTGAAGGATACTCAGCCTTTGCCAAGTTTTCTTACAGTACAAAGGGAGGCCAAATATAATTTTCTCTCATAAGTAACTTAACTTTATATTTTTCTAAGAATGTTGACTATCAGTTGCTATTCATCCCTGGTTTCAGAGGATTTCCTACAGAATTTTTACTGACTTCATCCTTAATATATTTTATTAGCCTATGACACAAGATTGGCCTTTTTCCTGCTCTCAGAAACCACAACCCGCTGTGATTTTTATTTCTGAGCATATTCAATGAACAGCTTTCTAAGTGTTTTGCCTTCTGTAATTCAACACCCATAAGAGACGCGACTTATCTATCCCCTAACAACTGAACTTCTATTTTCTGAAAAGCATACAAGAATTCTTACTATGAAAGCTGGCAGATCTTAGTTAAATTCCCACTTCCAGCAACAGCAGCACACAGGATTTTGACACTCATTTTCCTCAAATGCTTTTGCCATCATGGTGCACTTGCTCACATATTTGTAGAAAGCCACAAGCAGACAAAGAGAAATCATCTCAGAATTGAAGCAAATCCTCAGAAACTCTCACAGTATACTAATTGCATAAAATCCAATCAAACCCGTTCAACCTCACAAAAAGGGCAAAGATTGCTAAACACACACGCTGAATATTGAACAGATGTGAAAAAGAAGCCAGCAAAATTCTCGCCAATAACACAGACATCCTTAAGTACTCTTAAACTAAAGAGTCCCTTGTTACTGAAAGATTTCTTCCACATCAAACCATTCTTATTTTCCACTCTACAATCAGGGTCCTTTTCTCTTGTCTGGGATTAAAAAAAAAAAATAATAATAATTACCTTAGCCAACACAGCCATGTACAGCACCGACCCTGCATTTAAATGGAGAGGAAGGTCTGCTGTCCTGTCTCCCCCTTAACATTCACATCTCCTCTGAAATGGTGCGTGAGGAAAAGATTTCACCTGATGTACAAGATGGTGCATCCCTCCGCCGCGACCACCACACGCTCTGTGCTCTGTATGACGGCAGGACCTGTGTAAAGACAATAAAGGACAGTCACCTGTCCATCCGGAGACTGGGATTTAAACAGAGCAAAGGAAGTTCACAATTTTACTGGCAGAAATGGGAAGCGAGAGGTCGAATGACTCGCCCGAAGCTACACAACAGCTTACACTGTGGTGCAAAAATTAGGGAAACCAGGGAAAGCAAAGGTGCTAACCAGCACAGTATTTAACTGGCAGACCAGTATCTTGCACTTGGGCAGGTATTGCATGAACTGGCTAAAGCAGATATCCCTGGTGCCAGACTGAACTTCTAGGTGTTCACTACTTAAGTTTCCCCATTTGGTTTTTTAAGCACTCTTTGATTCTTGATAGGTTTCAATGTGCTGCATCGCGCCCTTGTTTGTCCTCATTAAGAATGTCAGTTCAACACACAGGCAAAGCTGAGAAACAACTTGATTTAGTTTCTGTTAGCCTGTTACAAGGAAAGGATACCTCCTTTTTCTTCTTTTTTTTTTTTTTTTTTTTAAATCTGTTTTTAAGGCACCTTCCTCAGTAAAATACAAACTTCCCTCTTAACTGATCCTGTAGTAGGAGAGGAAATGTAACCCCTTTTAGACAAACAGGTCATCTTCTAAGGAAGGGGGTGGGTTTAAAACTGTGCACAAAATTAGTTTAGAAGAAAAATGAGATTCGGTATGAAGCATAAAGGTGTATCCTTGTACTCTAGCTTGGTTTTTTTATGGTCTATCCCATAATGGGGGGATAAGCTGCTATAAAATGACCCAGGTGAGAAATTAAACTGCAACAGCAGGGGCACTGTAACCACGTTTGCTGCACAGTAAGCAACCTGCATGGGTTTGGTAATCCATGGGTGATGCCAGGTGTCCCTTCCTCAGGGCACACCATGGGACCATCTGGGCAAGGAGGTCACAGCGATGAGCAGTGTCACTTAAACAAAGCAACAACGCAGGTGGTCAGACAGGTGAAGTCAACCCATGTCTGCTGACCTCCGTGCCTGCTCCAGTTTAGCTCTTGGCTGCTGCCACAGGGCTGTGGTCAGACACTCATGCCACAGCCCTTGCAGACATCCTTGCCTTCCTTGTGTTTGGTGGCAGATCTCAGCTCGAGACCACCCTGCAAGCACCCTGAGCAGCTGCAGGTGGGATGGGTTGGGTTGAACAGCAGCTGAAGTAGGGGACAAGCCAACCTGAGGGAATTTGCCTCCAACAGGCCCATGAGCACCTCCATGACCCTACTGCTGTCAAAGCGTGGGGACGGCTGCATGCTGGGACGAGCGAGAAGTGGTTCAACACCTTCAAGACACGGTGCTTGCGTGAGAAGATGTTCTGTGCTCACTGCTTTGTTTATACAATTTCATTAAATAAATACAGCTACAGATTGACATTTTAA
Organism: Antrostomus carolinensis; assembly: GCF_000700745.2. Lineage (NCBI taxonomy): Eukaryota > Metazoa > Chordata > Aves > Caprimulgiformes > Caprimulgidae > Antrostomus > Antrostomus carolinensis. Next base: position 4,270 of record NW_010327790.1, read on the forward strand.
TTCCTTTACAGGACATTTATCCAGGGCTTCAAAACAAACATATTCCTACTTACCTGGCAGTATATGCCACCTTTAAAGCAACAGAGGAATGATTAAGTAGGAGTTTGGCTCAGTAAAGTCAGCTAGTTTTTCAAACCTGCCTGGGTTCAACTTGCTCATTTGTATTTAAGCTTCTCCAACCATCTCCAGCTGCAGCCTGGCCAGGAACCTCAGCAGGACAGACACAGAGGGGTTTTTTTACAGTCCTTTTATCATTATGATTTCCCTGTTTAAGCAGTAGCTGTTTGGGTGAGCAGGCAGTGCCTGACCTCCCCGGTGTAGATGTACCATAAGGAGCAGAACAGACTCTGGTCATAGGAAATGTTCGGGTGTGCTCCTGGAGCCCCCACACCACAAGCACAAAGCAACCCCAGCAGCACATGAACAAGAAGGGACAGACAGCACATCTGTGCCACACAGGAGGAGACATGAGGGCCGAAAGAGTAAGAGAGTGTGAAAAGAAAAAGGGAACTGCTTTCTGAAGGTCGTTATTTATAAACTGCATTCAGGCCAGACACAGTCTTACTTCCTTTTCTTACAGATTGGGTGAGATCCCTTGCTCCATCTCTCCTTAGGAGAGCCCAAGGGGAAGACACCAGTGATGGGGAGCAGAGCTAGGACTGGAGAAAGTCCAGATGGAGTCACTCCTATGGGTCTGTTCAGCAGTTTGGGGTCAATAAAGGCTAGTCCCTCGTGGCTTCAAAAAGAGATCAGGGAAGGTGAATTATTCAAATCAGCTCTGCTGGAAAATAAGTGCGTGAGTAGTTGCTGCCTCGACAATAACTGTGAGAAAGCTGGAGCGCTATTGACAGCCAGCTGGGCCAAATCCTGCTCCCCGTCACACCCAAGCCACCCTTATCGATTCAGTGAGAGCAAACGCTGCCATTTGGTGTGTGACACAACGTCTCCTTCCCAGAGGCAAATATCTGATTGTCCTGTCCCAGCAGCCTGGGAACTGCAGACAGACGGGCACGGGGCAGGCGAGGGCACGCCCCAGCTGGCACTACAGGACAGGGTGCTTCTGAAGGTCCTTCCAGGGCCCCATCTGAGAGATGCTGTAGGTGTGCTCCTGGGCAAACCCAAGACCTGGTGCCCCTTTCATGTGCTCTCCCTCCTGGTTTTTCTTTCACAGGCCAATGTGGCTCCTCCCTCCTGAGCCAGGAGAGTGAGAATACTGTATTGCATATTTCTGCCTCCACCCTCATAAACAAAATGGGAAGCAGGACAGGAATATGACCTTTGTGGCTTATCGCACTTGGAAGCGTACCAAAACAGATCTTCAGAGACGCTTGTTTCAACTGCTGCTGTAGCTACTTCAGCAATGGTGCCCCTACAGTCCCACTTCAGGAAGGGCAGCTCCTGTCTTACCTGAGAAGGTTCTTGTCTTCCAGAGCAAGCTTCCACATCAGACCTTCCACCTGGACTGCAGTTTTGGTCCTGCTCGGCTGCAAACACCAGCCAGGCTCTGAAGGTCAGGAGCGTAAAAAAGTGCAATGCTGCACAACCAGATGTAGCCCCACTAAAGAGCAGGTGTGTCTACAGCAGAGCTGAGGGTGTCTACAGCCCCACTCACTGCCATGAGTGACCTGACTACTGGGGGAATCAATCACAGCCCAGATAGCCAGTCCTGGTTTGCAAGCAACTTTTAAAGGCAGCATTTTGTGCCAGCCTCACCTCCGGCTGCTGCTCCTGCCTCGCTGCCTACTCTGCGCTGGCCTGCGCGTGTGTGCAGACACGTGCCGTGAGAAGCTCATCCCACTGAGACAGGAACCAGAAGAAGAGGCATGCATCCCCCTTCTTCTACCTTTCCTCACACCAGGTCAGTTCTTGAATTTGCACCAGCACTCGTTGGGGTGGGCACCTCTGCCCCCACCCAGAGGCACAGGGCAGAAGGCTTCACCAGCAAAGCACCACCCATGTGGGGAAAGCACCAGCTCTGCTCCTTTGCTGGAAGACCGCCTGTGCCTGCATCAGCCTTTCTCAGGGGCATGAACGACACAGCTCACTTGCTTGCTTAACCAGGGAGAAGGACCCTGGGCTCCCAGCCTGCCCTCCCTCCAGCCCAGGGTAGATGAGGGGATGAAGGACACTTGTGAGCAGGCTGCAAAGTGAAGCCCATTGGTCAGCCGTCAGCAGTGCTGCGCTCTGGCATTTGCAGGTGTTTCAGAGGAAACTAATTGAACTATCACAAAACCACTCCGAATGTTTGTCCTAACAGAACATCCTAACTAATTTGTTTATGGTGGAGGCTTTGTATTGTAAGTTGCTGCTCATTTAGATTAGCATTCAGTGCCAGTTTCCACCCCACCCCATTTCTGTCTATATTAGACAGAGCTGTCAGCTTCTTGCCTCCAACGAAGAGAGTATCAATATTCCTTGGCAGCAGGCAGGGGAGGCTCCGCACAAAGCCAGAGTTTTAACAGTTTAATAGATGTGCAGACTTGTGAACCTGGAAACTTTTGCTCAGCCAGACTAGATGGTTCTGCCCAACCACCTCCCTCCTTCGTTGCAGCTGCTGCCAGAAGGGAAGGAGAACGGGTCCTCTTCTGACCTGTGTACCTTCTGCACGGCCACAGCGATGACTGGATGGGAACAACTCCTGAACTGCATGGACCCTCCCTGTGGGCCAGAGACTCATTTCTCAAAGAACATTTTCAAGTGACTCCTCTCCTCCTGTCTGGGCTTCAAGCAACTTCCCCTCTATGGGATAAATGGCTTCTTCCTCAGCTTGATTACAGCAATCCTAAAATTGGAACTGAGATGTTAACAGGAAGAAAGAGCTGGGATCTTATTGAGATCAACTCTATTTCTGTCATGTTGACTGAAATAGGCAGTTGACCTTGTTCTACTTATGACTACCACAGCACAAGCCACAGCTTGCTTTATCACCAGCACAGGGCGAGCAGGTACAGTAGAGGCTCCTCAGCACCTCTGCCTGCTTTACAAATCCCATTGCCTCCCACCACGGTTGAGTGACCAGCGGTCACCCCCGTGCAGCCAAAGTCAAGGAACACGGAAAGTAGAATCCATATTAATGGGGGCTCCAAATTTTCATCTCATTAGTCAACAAGCAAAGTGCTCAGGGTCACAGGACAAGCTTATCTCCCTTCTCCTCCACTTCCCCAAGTCAGTGAGCAATAATTATGTTCACCATCTTCCTTACACTGATACAATGAACCAGTTTAACTACAGAGGATGTTTCCCTTGCCAGTCTATTGTACCAAAGGCAAATGAGCCCCACATGGGTTTACACAGCTTTCATTGAAGAGATTTTCCTCTTTCAATGGGATGACATTTTAATCAAAAGCATCTCCTGCCTCCAGAGCCACCCTCCCACCACTGCTGCTCTCACAGCTGCCAGCTGGGTCCCACAACATGTCTGTTATCCCACTTAATTTTGACTTGTGAACCACAATACAGGAGGCTGCCAGGACTTCCCAGAGGGGATGCAGGGGACGAGACGCAGGAGGCCAAGCCCCTGCTAAACCCTACAGGTGAGGTGAAGGCGAGGTGATGGGGAACACCAGCTCACAGGTTGCTGCTGCCAAGTTCTTTCCTCGGGAGGTCACTGCTGCTTTTAGCTTAGCATGATGCCCTGGCCTTGCCGAGCCTCTAAGAAGGACATTGCTCCAAGGAGAACAGCACGTTCTCTCGTGTGGTTCAGGTGTCCCCTCTTCCGTTGTGAGGTGAATATATTAAAGCCACTGAGAGATGAGGGAAGGACATTGAGTGTTAAAGATGGTTGGAGAAAACTACAGATCAATTTGACTCTTTCTGGGTGACCCTGTCTCTGGTTCATGCTTGCAACCAAACTTTAAGCAGGCAGACTACACTCTTATCCCATAAATCAGTGCAGGTCATTCAGGAAGAAGAGCTGCGGGACAGTATAACCAGCTAATCAGTATAATCAATGTTTGCAATTAATAAAAATTTTAAGGCAAATCCTGCTCAGTTGACTCATGGGATTGAGGTGCTTCTTTAAGGGACTTCTACCACTCTTGGTAGAAGGAAAACAATGTGTTGTAACTGAGGGAGAAGAGGAAGCTGGCTCCCTCATGCCCACTCGTGAGAGTAGAGCAAGCAGTATTTGGCTGTATAAATCTTGTGCAAAATGCTTATTCTTGCTCAGAAGGCAGATTACCTACGCTTGGGTTAGGCTGGCTGCTCCTAAAATCACAGTACCCTTCTCTAATATAGCCAGGTATAAAATATAAACCCAGGTTTATTTAGGGTTAATATTAATGTCCCAGGCATTTCTTACTACTTTTGTTTTCCCACACTGATGATCCTGCAGCTGATGGATTGTGAAACCGCAGTGCAGGGACTCACACAACAGATGTCAGCAGTGGAAATTACACACGATGGGCTTGCTTCCCCAGCCCACTGAGGATTATCACCACACCTACCATCTACTTAGATGCCTCCTTGAGAGATTAATTTGTTGGTTGGACCAATAATCATTTTTCCACCTGCTACTAGCTGAAAACAATTTGGCATGTAGGCAACAGCTGACCAGTCCTTTTTCTTACCCCAGTCCAATTCCTGTAGTTCTCCTGACCTCTAATGAGCTCCTTCAGTCTTTATAAGTCTCCCGTTCTCACTAGGCAGCCACATGGCTGCTACTGAGCTGGCTACAAAATCCCTACCAGCAAGCTGCAACCCTGGCTCTAAATCCCAGAAGCACTTCACCCTGCAGCAGGTGCAATGTATTGGAAAGACATATCTTAGTGAGATGTTCCTGTCATAGTTTTGGGTTACACAGTTTTGCTCTGCCTATGGTAGTCTCCTGAGGAGTACAGCTGTAGCTTCACTTCAGTGTCTGCTGGTGGTTTGGGTCAGCTCAGCCCTTGTTTCTCTGTTCAGCAGTAAGCTGCAGCTATTGGGAACTGGATGGGGAAGCTCTTATCACAGCCCCCTTCACCTTCTCAAAGCACCACCTGAGCTGGTATGCATGGTGGTATTCAGGGAAGTGTGGGACTGGCTGTCACTTCTATAAGGGTCATTAGCATGCAACATTACTCTACCATGGTGGACTTTTGCAGGTGTTCTCTGTAATTCATGGATCATCCTTTGAGTTCTGGCTGGAAAGAGTCACTATAGACGAAAACAGTGGTGGTGCCAGTCCCTCACAGCTGAGTCAGTGTTGCCCACACCACTCACATGGCAACAACCGCAGCAGTGCCCAGGTTGGTCTCCTTCCTCACCACTGAAGAACAGTTTAGAGTGAGCTCATAGTAGTGGCCCTTGTGTATCCTCAAAGTGTTGTCAGTATGTTGATTGGTCCTCTATGCTACCTGCATGAGATGAGAAAAAGAGGACCTGGCACTTTGCAAGCCAGTCAGATGGTGCCATACCCAGAAGTGGCCCTACAAGCTACAAAGTGACTATCAGAGTGATAAAATCCTATCCAAGGAGTGGGGGACACGATGGCTTGGAGATCTCAATTGACTTAAAACCAAACTGTTTAGGACATAAAAGGGTGAGGAGCAACCACAGAAGGAAGAATCCAGGACAGATTTCTCTCAGCCCCAAGATCAAACCGGTAAGAATGTGCCAGGACACATGGCAGAATTTCAGTTCTATGTGAATCCCACATCAGCAGCAACGCACTGAGATGGGCTGATAACATAAACAGCACCTGGTGTTTTCACCATTGTTTCCAAATTCTGCTCTTTTTTCTAATGCCCTGCTCAATTTTGCTTTTATAAACATGCTGAAAGAACACTGCTTCCTCTCCTTCTTCTCCAAAATAAGGGCATTAATTACAGCGATCTAATAATAAAGATACAGTAAACTTGCAGGACTTTGTATCTTATTTATGAGGTCATGACTCAGCCTTAAAATGCTGCGGAAGCCAGTGTAAGTGGCTGTAACCTAGCAGAAGAGAAAGGTTTTAATAGCAAAGTCAAGTAAAACTATCACCTGTACACCAGGACAGAGCATTGTGCAAATATTTCCGAGCTGTGCCAATCATTTGTGCTGCACCAGGCAAACCAAGCTTCCTAGCCAAGCGAGTACGTTTACTATTAGTCTGATTAAAGTAATTTTCAAATATGACTAATCCCATCTGTCCCACAGGAAAGTAAATAACAGCTTTTTCCCCCTTGTCAGACGCAGCGGTACCATGGCAAACACCGTCACTCCAGGTATCGTGTAGGTCTGCTCTGAGTCCTGTCAAGCGCATTTCAAGCGAGATTTTAGCTCTCTTCCTTTCTAAGCAGCCGTGCCATCCAGATGAGGCACCCAAACCACTTGGATGAGGCACCCGACCACCACTGCCTAAATTAGATGCCACCCCCGGATCACTCCAGTGCTCTGAGTCACCCCCCTGTTCACTGCTTATTGCAGGAGATCTAAGAGGAGATGCCAAAGTCAACAGTGTGAGTAATTACTCACGGTTTTAATCTTTAATCGAAGGAGTGTAAAAGAAAAAGTGATGATATAATGAAGCGAAAGATTCTTTCCTGATGAGTGTTAATTAAGTCATGGTCACACAGCCCCTGGGGGAGCTGTGAGTAGGTTATGGTCTTCAGGTGTGTTAACAGACCTGGTTTGCTGAGGTCTATGGCCATTATGGGCTTAATGTTCAGCAAGGGGCAGTTACCATCCCTGAGCTCATCCTGGGAGAGAAAAATCTTTCTCACCATCTCCCTGATCCCTTTTGTCTCTTCCCCTTCTCAAAGAGGGGATTACACCCTTCATCTGATGTAAAATATCTCAGCACCCCTCCACATCCAGGCCCCCTTCTGCTTCACTGCTTGACCAGGGAAAATCCACCCAATAAGCAGTGGTCAGGCACGCATGGTGTTTCGGAACAGCACAGAAAATCACTAAGGAAGAACAATTTTTCCAAGAGGTATTTCCAGAGGCATTGCAGTAGACATATGCGTTGACAACAGCGGCTACCAGTTCCCTGCATGTCTGTACAGGCACAACACATGTTCAGGAATATTTATCTTCTCTATTTCTTTATGTCCTACAGTGCAGAATGACCTCTTCAGAAATAAGCACTCCAGAGGGACTTTTCCTATTATATTACTGAAGTTGTACTTCCCTGTGCACATGAGGTAGCCTCACATCACAATTTAGCAACAATCAGCAGCAGCAGCACTGCCCAGGGGCTGTTGAAGGACAGAAAGGGATGGGAACTGGAGTTCCAGTACCATTTTAAGGGCACAGATCATTGACTAAACAGGTTCCAAAACTAAAAATGTAAATAATTGAAACTTACAGTTTGCCTTATCCTTAAAAAAAAAGAAAAATAAATTCTTTCTGGCATCTTGGCCAAACAGGAGCCCACAGATGTCACAACTCAGTCCAGCCAAGTGTCCAGAAGCACCAGCAGGCCCAGCTGAGTACACCAGTGTGGTTGTGTGCTGTTCTCACTGGCATACATGGAGAAGCTCTGGGGTGTGTTATACGCTCAGCCGTACGGCAGACTGCCCATTTGAGGACAGAGAATGAGCTCTGGGTCCACACCTGGATAACTTCCCTTATAGCTCTGTGCCCCGTACCTGCAAACTGCATTTGTAAGTCTGTACCTGCAGCTAATAGATGGGGGGGAATCTATTTATTATAAATTTCACCAAGAATGGGGGAACCTACGCTATAAAAACCATACCTTGTGTATGTTCAGTGTTAGAGATGAGCAACTCAATGTCAGTTTTTAGCTCCAAACTAATTTTAATGGCTGAACCGTAAGCACTCAAACAACAGGGTAATGGAAATCGTCACAAACCCTTATCTGCAGCAGCTCTGCCAACTGCTGCTGTGATGCTGTTTCTCACTTCTACCTTTTTTTTTTCTTTCCCCCGAAAGAGTCTGTGCCTGTCGCTTACGTTATCTGCAGGACGAGCAGAACAGGGATTGAGAAATGTGCAGCAAAATTGTTTCAGACCCATGGAGGCTCTGATAATGAATCACCAAAGCTTACCCTGTCAGGGGACACATTTCTAATCCCAAGCACAGCCTTAACACTGCTTCTCCTTTGCCCTCGTCCTCCCATTGCTCTCTCATCAGGGCATCAAGACCAGAAGAGAAGAGGAGTCCTGCAGGTCCCAGGCATCCCGGTTTTTGTCCAGTCCACTGACTGGCTCCCTTCTGATCACACCTTCATTTTCAGGAGGGGCTGGGATAGCACAGAGTGCCTGTGGCAAGGATAAACTCTGCTCCTGGTGAAGGAAATAGTCATGTTCCCACCTATAGGTTTAACAAAATCAGCACCCTTTTGGCTTTTGATTTAGATATCACCTACCTATGTCTGACTACATTGCTTGTGATTAGCAATAATTGTAAATGCTACGGCAGTGAGCAATGTCCTCTGTGTTAAACACAGAGCAAAGACAAACAATTAGGGCTCAATACACAAATAAGGAATTGTTTCATCAGGCAAAGGATGTACTCAATGCCACGATGGATGATAAACAACAGGTCCCTTCATCTGTTCCATTCGTCACTGCAAATATAAGTCATCTCTCATTCACAGCATTTCTTAAAAGACTGCATTGTATCATAAAATTATACATCCTTTCAAAATACATGAAATAAAAGCTTAGGAGGACAGTTGTGTGATCTTATGGATATTTCAGTCATGACTAACATTTTTCTGGCAAACTTTGCATAAATAAAACTTCATCTTGGGCTGAGGAGAGTGATGGGGGCTTCCAAGCATTCTGTCATCCCGGCTGGATCGACACCCCGCAGCCTGGCCTGCCAGGGAACAGCAGGCACCTCGAGCCACCACTCAGAGGACTGGGACATGAACATTTCACTAAAATATTCCAAAGAAACACGGATATCAGGAAAAGTTCAGAAATCTTAGTTTAAACTGCGAACTTTGTTCGAACTTTGTTATGAGGATACTACGGTCCAGAGATTTGGTGAGGGAGCGGGGAGAAGAAGGGAAAAGGAGGTTGCTTTAACCTGATTGCTTGTTCAGCCCATTATAAAGAAAAGGTTTTGCAAAATTCAAACCTAGCTCAGTGCAGGATTTGGGAACATGCATGGGTAAGCAGCTGGAAGGCTTTGTTTTGATTTTTTTTTTTCCTCGATATTGCTGTGTTCATTTCTACATTTGCTGAGGTCAGTATATAAAATAGAGCCTGCAAGCAAAAAGGTGATAAACACAGCTTTTCTCCTTGACAATGTCATGCCTTCAGACTTCTCAGCCATAAAACTTAGTGAGCTCTGAACAACTATGCATATTAAATAGTTTCAATTTACATAGCATACATAGGTATATTTACACATACACACACACAATACTTCTGGTGATTTCCTTCCATGCTATACAATCAACTTGGCATTGATACTGAGCCTCTGAGAGCAAAGAGATTCAGCAAAAGATCGAACGAACCCCTCAGTGGACAACCAAGAAACAGTTATAATATCCAAGCCTTGGCAAATACTCCTGAAGTCAAGACTCGTTAGTGCTTTTGATTCCTTCTAACAGAGTTGTTAGGAGCAATCTCATTAGCCCTATAAGTGTTTCATTCACTCTCTTAATCCCACTTGCCTCTTGTCCTCCAGACTCTCTCTGAAAGGAATTTCCACGTATTAATTATGCCTTGTGTAAAACAGAGTGTTATTACTCCTCATCACACATTTGCTGCCTCCTAATTTTTCTGGGATACTCCCACACTGCGAGAAGCACCATAAAAATTTGGTGACCTAACTTCCTCAATTCACGTGCTAGTTAGCTGAGTGAAAAGGGCTGTAATAATCTCAGGCGGTTTGGGTGAGCCATTCCCTAATCTTTTGGTTTGATCTTTCCCATTACGGGAGCCTTCCTGCTCCTCTGTGACTTTATTCCCCTACTGATGAAAAAAAAATGCTTGGGAGAGGAGTCACATTCGGGTCCAAAGGATGAGCTCACTCCTCTTCATCAAGGGACAATGTTGCACAATTTGCAATCATTCATGATGGTGATGACTGGAGTTGATCAGTCATGGTCAGACATTTGCAGTACAGGAAACACTTTAAGGGAAAAACATTAGTTATCAAGCTATGGAAAGGGGAAACAAAAGGTGATTCATGAGCTTTAACCATTTAGAAATCAAAACTGTAATCAAAATTACAGAGGTGGTAATTACACTGGAAAGGTGGTGCAGCATATAAAAAAGTAGTGAATACTTTCAGTGACTGCCCTCCAACCTGCATGCAGCTCACACCCTGCTGCGTTGCAGAGAAAGGATTTTATTTTCTGAGAGAATTATAAATAACCCTTGCAGGGCAAGAGAAGAGAGGTTTTGCTGAAATGCCACCACCAGTAGAGGGTATAACATGTACCCAAGGGTTTTACAGTGACACAGTTTAACAGCAGGCAGGCGGATGGCCATACCCTGCAGACGCTGCTGTCCCCACTGGGACTTGAGAGATTACAAGAACAAGAGTCCTTGGGCTGCAAAACACCTTCCTGGAGGTGCAGTATATGCTCCATAACCCTTTGAGCCCGCTGCTTACAGAAGGGGCCCGAGCTCAAGCTATGCATCACTATAAATTCACAGGCAGGATATGGGTCTCCTGACTTTTCAGCTCAAATCTACTTGACCAAATCAGCCAGGTTTTTGTTTGTTTCTTTGTTTTCCTCTGTAGATACCTATTTGATGGCAGAAAATCAAAGGATTCATACACTTTTTCTATGCTGATGGATTTTTTTCCAGGCTTGCAGGCTCTGGGAATCTAACAGATACCAGAGAACAGTGACCACGGAGGGTGTAAAGCCAGGCACTGGTATTCCAGGTCCTGCAGAGTCAGAGGAGCAGACAACCCATCAGTAATGCCGTAATACACACCCACCATACAGTAGGAAGACCAGGGACAGCATTTCTTGGGACAGCTGTGGGCAAGTTTTGCCAAATGTCTGACTGCTACTTTCTGCACAGACATCAGGAGCTAAATATTACAGTGCATTTAAGAGACGTTTTGCCTCCTGGTTCCTTCGGCACATCATAGCCCCATGGAGCATTAAATCCAATTCTATATAGCTGCATGCAAAACCGTAAGCATCGTCAGCTGCCTGACAGTCGAGCACAGGAAAGACATGGGCCTGTTGGAGTGGGTCCAGAAGAGGGACAAAAAAATTATCAGAGGTATGGAACGCCTCTCCTATAAAAAAAGGCTGGGAGAGTTGGGGCTGTTCAGGCTGGAGAAGAGAAGGCTCTGGAGAGACCTTATTGTGGCCTTTCAGTACTTGAAGGGGGCCTATAGGAAAGATGAGGACAAACTTTTTAGCAGGGCCTTTAGTGCTAGGACAAGGGGAAATGGTTTTAAGCTAAAAGAGGAAGAGGAAGCTAAAAGAGATATAAGGAAGAAAATTTTTACAGGGAGGGTGGTGAAACACTGGAACAGGTTACCCAGAGTGGTGGTAGAAGCCCCATCCCTGAAGACATTCAAGGTCAGGTTGGACGAGGCTCTGAGCAACCTGATCTAGCTGGAGATGTCCCTGCTCACTGCAGGAGGGTTGGACCAGATGACCTTTAAAGGCCCCTTCCAACCCAAAATATTAAATGATTCTATTATATTACAAGGAGAGATCTCCGTAAATAGTAGAATACTCATCCTCCCCCAATATATACACTTTTCATAAATCAGTACATAAAAGATAAGAACTCACGTTAGCATAAGATATAATGTTAAGACTCATCCAACCCAGCTTAGTCACCACACATAAACCATTTGAAGAACTGGTATGAGTAATTCTGAGTGGAAACCTGAAAAAATGAGTAACCAAGGCCAATGGTAACAATGAGGCCAATGTCCCCTGTCATGTTGGACAGAATAAAGCAAATGACACTGAAGGAATTTTACCTTTTTATGCCACTTGAGGCTCATGCCCGTAATTACCAAGGGATAGTGGAAGCTATCAAGAAATCCCTTTACTAATCCCAAAGAAGGGCAGATATTTTGCCATCGCTACCAAACCCAGTAGTAACAATTTACTGATGGAAGGATTCACTCCACAGAAGCACATGCCTTGAGCATTTCTGATGGACAAAAGGGTTAACATTCTGTTACTTCAGAGAAGCAACTGACCAGCTCTGATATTACTTAACTCTCATGTTACTCTCAGGGCACTGATACTTGCTGGGTGACCCTGACCCCAGGGAAGAGTTTCCTCTCCCCCAGCTATGTCCACTGCCACAGATGAGCCAGATCTGCAGCCAGCTGTGATGGGGACAACAGCACTGGTCTATCCAGCTGCTGATTCAGGCTTGCCTGCTGAAGCTGGCAACAGAGCCATTGCCTCCATCTTACACACGCTGTTAATATATGCTCAGGATATGTGCATCCTGAGAAGAAAAGATCTGGGAAATAATTACAAGGATTATGCAATAGTGTGTTAGTGGTGCACAGCATTCAAGAATCTGTATTCCAGGTCTGACAGTGAAATAAATGTCTTGGCCCTATTGAATTTACCACAGATTTGCCACCAGTCTCCAGCTGAATGGAAGAACAGAACATCATGCAGGAGGCAAGGCAAAAAGAAAATTTTACTAAGTGTCATGCTGGGAGATAGCTATATCAAAAGCCTAGCTATAATCCTGACTTTCAAGTGACACTTTTGTTATCTGTAAGGTGGGACCTGCATTACCATTCTCCCACTTACCCATATGCCAGGAGAAGCAGTGTCCTTCTGAATGAATAAGAGATGGAGGATGGAAGACAGCTGAACAGCCTTCTTAAATAATTCTTTATATAGACATATGATGCACAGAGGGTTGTTTTTTTTTTAATTGTAAAGTTTTCTTGAGTCCTTAAAGCTCAAAATGGACAAATGCTCATTTCACATACTCCTCCAAATCTCCTCCACCTCCTGAATGCAGCTGGACAACTTTTCAGACTCACTGAGCTCCCTGTTGTGCAGAGACCAAGTGCAAGGTCAATGTGGCACCTCTGTCCCACCTAAGCTTTCAGCTACAGCTAACATGAACCAGAAAGTGTGACAAGGACTCCCAGTCACCCAGAGGAGTAAAATTTACCTGCAACTACCACCACAGTCCATCCTTATCTTGGAGATATTAATAAAGCTGTCTACAAAGCTCAAGAATTTTCCCTGTGCGTCCTCATACCTCACACACCAGATGTGGAAGAGACGTGCGGCGCTTACATCATGCAGGCTCTTGCCACATCTTCCCCCTTCTATTCAGAGTCCTGGCTGGAGTAAAACCCCTACCCCTCCTGCAACACCTCCCTGATGCACTCACCGTCATGGGACACCCTGTGCCTGAGCCGCCCTGGCCTGAACCGTCACCTCGTGGAAGGCACACCTATGGAAGGGAACAATCTCTGAATCCATCAGACGTCCTCCACCCCAGAGAACAGCCCAGTTAGTTAAGAAAGCAAGTGGGAGGTAGCAGGGACACAGGATGCATCTCTCACCATACTTTCCCTGGCAAGTACATTAGCTCCCTAGCTCAGCTGACTTTCTCCAAGGCAAGTCTTTAGAGCAGCATAAACAGGGATGCTCCATTTGTAGGCAGAGGCTCTGCACCCATTTATCTTCTGGTGAGGATATCACCTCTTTCTATTTATCCATATCAAGGTCTCTGTTTTCACACAGGGCATTTCTACACTAGCACTTCAGTCACCCTCTCCACGGCAGCATCTAGCAATCACAAGCAAGCACATCAAAATAAGAAGAAGAAATCTACCACAGAAGAGAAAAAAAAAGAAAAAACCTCTAAATCCAAACCCCTAGCTTTTTTTCTTCAGTGCCTTGTGATACATGGGCCACGCAATGCAACCTAACCAAACAGATACTGTGAGGTCTACATAAGGCTTCCACTTTGGATCATCTTCTTGGAAAATCCCCAGTAGCTGCAGATGAACCCCGCCTCTGGAAATCCCCCACTCTTTGCAGTTCAGTCCCTTGTGTCTACGGACAAAACCCAAGCTGTGTGCTTCACTCTCCTACGTTGGAACCGTGAGGCCAATCTTGTATGAACAACGTTTGGAAAGGAGGGGAGGCAGAGGTTATTTTTGGCCACTCAGATAAGGAAAGAATTACAGGCTGAGGAAGATAGGGGAGAATTAGATATGCCTCAGTTGGCATTTATTGTCCTGCCAGGGGCAGGAAGAAGTTCAGATTGAAGAGGCAGCAAATGGGAGAATCACATATATCAGACACCACTCTTCCCCATGCTCTCAGCCTTCTGCAGCCCAAGCAAGGCAAAGGGGACGTATCCTGACCACAGGGACCACGCTAAGTACTCCACTATGGAGAGGTGGCCTTAACCAGCACAGCACTGGTGGGATCATTCCCTCATCCCACTGGGCTGGCTGGAAGGAGCAGCCCAGTAGCCCTTCAAGGCCTAGGGTGATCGAATCCCTCCTGAGGGACATGGTAGCTGTGGCCACCAAGTGAATGCCACTGCCATTCACAGACTGCTTTAAAAACTACCAGCAAACCTCAGGGATAGCTGCAGGTCCTGACAAATGCCCTGCTCCCTTGTGCCAAGCAGATCCTGGCACAAAAAAGAGCTTGGCCCAATAAACTGAGGTCTTCCCTTCAATGAAATCAATGCTGGCAGCCATGACGAGCGTGTTTGACACATGGCTGGCACCATGCAGTACTGAAGTTTTTGCCTTCAGCAGTGAGGTGAGCTGCCTCGTCCCCTCACAGAGGGTTAAAGCAATGTGATCTCATGCATGGAGGGGGGGCCCAGCATGGTACCAAAAACCAGGTCCCTGCTGCCAGCCTGAAGCTGCCCCATGCAAGAGACCTGACTCCTCCTTGGCCAAGCTGCTATGGAAGCGTATCTGCAAGAAACTTTCCACCGCAGCTCCTAATGGGACATAAGGCAAATTTTCATTTAGGACAATATCAGTCATAACTTGTTTGCCAGAAGTGGAGGAGCAGTGATGGTTCTGTGCTCAACTACAAGAAGCCACACCACTGTCTCTTTTCTTGCTACCTCATCAGAAATGGAAACTGAAAAAACCTGAAATATCCCAACAATTGCTGCCTCACAGCTGTGTGCAGCTAGATCTGCAGACCTGAGGGCTCCCAAACTGCTGAGGTCAGACTGCGAGTTTTCCTCCAGACCCTGAGGAGGAAGGCTGAGCAAGAACACAAACTGCTGTGACCTTCCCAGTGGCCTTGTTATGTGATGGAGCAAAAGCAATCTCCTTGAGGACAATACAGTTCTGCCACATTTTGTACTTTGTCCCTCTCCAAGCTCTTTCTAAGCCTCAACTCCTTGAGCTATTTAATACTTTGATAAGATAGGCCATTACTATCATTCCCACTTTCTAGAGAGAGAAAAGGGGACAAAAATGGGAAGCATAAGTCCATGACGGTGGAAATGGGTCTCAGCAGGCCTGAGTTAGAACTTAGACTTGCCTTAGCAGCAAGTCCAGCCTTCCTCTTTTCTGTGATGCTTCCTACAGGTCTGAACTTGGATGTCTGAAAGTAAGCAAAAATGTAAGGAGGTTGTGGTCCTGTAACTCTGTCAGAAAGAGGAAGCTAATACTCAACAGACAAAGCTTTTATTAAATAAGATCCAGGTCAGATCAAATTCTGCATCATTTGGGTCCTTGACTAGCACCATTTCCTTTAACAGAACTGTAACAGGCATAAAATAATACTGACAGTTTTACATGACTGATGATGGGGAAACACCAAGATTAAGCAGCAATCATTTATTGGTTATTTAGCGACTAATTAAGATGCAAGTAAAAGGGATACTCTGAACAAGGCAATTCATGAGCAGCCAGACCCACAGCAGCCAGCTCTGCACTACTGTCTGCGTCCCCAGGGACCTGATTCCAATACCACCATCACACCACTACAACCCCACCAATTTTGGTGATTGGGGTGGGATCTCTGGGGGTTACCGGTGCAACCACTTACTCACAGCAGGGCTGGCCCTAAAGATGCACCTGACCTTCAAGCCAGACCCCACTGCTCAGTTTTTCTACAGAGTTTTAGTAATTATAGAGGGGAAAAGGGAGGGAGGGGGTATGCAATTCCCAATCCAGCCTCAAACTGCAAGGACTTCCAGATAGTTTGTTTCCCACCCTGGAAGGGGTGTGGTGAAACGTCTGTGCTGCACAAGCTGTTTCCTGCTGAATGCTGAGCTGCTGCATGCGCAGCCAGCGCTGCGTAAAACCCACCACCACAGCATCACGAATCTGGGTCAGCATCTTGACGCACCCCGTGGAAAGGAACTGTCCCTCCCTCCCTCTGCCCTGGTTCTGGCTGGAGTGTGCACTGGAATCGTCTTTTCTTCGTATCCCCTTGTTTGGCAGGGATTTTCATCTGCTAGACTTCACCAACAAACACACTCACCCACCATTTTTTGGATGCATTCCCAAATTCATTTCAAGCCCCCAGCAGCCGCAGAGTGGACATTTTGAGCGGATGAAATGCAAAAGAAAATCCACATGGAACAACGTGCCTTGCAGCTGGCATCTCAAGTGAACGAAATCATGGCATGCCCCAGATTTTACTGCAACTGCCCTGGGAAAGGTTTTTGAAAAGCCACTGTCGTGCGAGTGCTTCTGCTGCGCTGCGTTCATTAAAGTCTCCTCCTAATCTCCAGTGAATATTTGCCCAAGGCCCACAGCCCATGTCTTAAAATTGACATAAAGCTGTAAGTCTTTGATAAAGGAAGACACGAGATAGCGGCAGCAAGAGATATCAAAGGTCGGAGTTGAAATATATTGCAGGTCTGAGCAGATTTAGCCACCTCATTTTCAGCCAGTTCCCATTGGCACACTGCACTTCCCCCCTAAATATTACAGACAGAAAATATACATGGGCTGCAGTATCCATGGGGCAAGGTTCAACACAGAGCTGAGACTCTGCTGCAGCTGTGCTTCCTCTGTAGCAGGCTCAGGGAGGAGGTGCTGGGGCATCTCACTGGACATCAGGCACTGGCAGAGCCATCCCTGCTCCCTTCCCTGGGGCTGGGAGCCGCGGCACCTCATGGCTCCATGGCAATGGAGCATTTTATCCAAGCAGCATCATTGTCTTGCTCAGCCAGAGGCCTGATGGACTTGTTTATATCAAAACCATCTTAGTCATGGAAGGGCTTGAAATATTTCCCCAGACTTTCAAGTGGGAAATTCAAATATTCACTTTCAGCTCACAGTTCAGCACAGAGCCACAAAGATGATTAAGGGAGTGGAGCATCTCCTTTATGAGGAAAGGCTGAGGGAGCTGGGTCTCTTTAGCTTGGAGGAGACTGTGGGGCGTCCTCATTAATTTTTATAAATATGTAAAGGGTGAATGTCAGGAGGATGGAGCCAGGCTCTTCTCAGTGATGCCCAATGGTAGGACAAGGGGCAATGGGTGTAAGCCGAAACACAGGAGGTTCCGCTTAAACTTGAGAAGAAACTTCTTTACAGTGAGGGTAACAGAGCACTGGAACAGGCTGCCCAGGGAGGTTGTGGAGTCTCCTTCTCTGGAGACATTCAAAACCCACCTGGACACCTTCCTGTGTGATCTCATTTAGGTTCCTGCTCTGGCAGGGGGATTGGGCTAGATGATCTTTCAAGGTCCCTTCCAATCCCCAACATTCTGTGTTTTCCATCTCCTGTCTCCCTGCTCTGCATCAGAAATATCTGTTACACAGGCAACGCCCTCCCTGCTGTTATGGGCTGCATCCTGCCTGACTGGGAAACACAGAGGGCCATCCCTTTGGTCCTTCTGAGCATATTAAACCTTGATAGTAATAGAAAAGGAAAGCAATTAGGAAAAAGTGTACTTCGTTCCCCACTGTCCCGGAGAAGATGGTCCTCCAAACTCACCACTTCAGGAAAAAAAAAAGAAAGAAACAAACCAAGCAACCAACCAAACAAAAAAACTAGAGGCGTAGAAAGACCTCCACTTAAATCAAGGTAGTGAGAAGTCCAGAGACATTTCTTGGCAAGGTACTAGCAGACAGAGATCAAGAGCGATATGCAAAAGTGAATTTTTGTGTTTGGCTAGTTTCATTTTTTTATTCCCCTTGGGCTCAGGGAGTTGGGCCGCACCAAGAATAACAGCCCAGTTCCTAGTTTCTCCGTCTCATGAAAACAAATCCCAAAGAACCTGACTTGAGGTAACTGCTGCCGAACAAAAACAGGTCTTAGAGTTGATTAGGCATGGCATAACCTAGGGTTTGGAGAAATTACTCTCTCCAAATGGAAATGTTAAATGAACTAAATGTTTTTAATTTAACATTTTTAATGTTAAATGAACTAAAACATTTTTTTTAAGCAGCATTTTGTTTTGTAGAAAGTAACACCAGAATAAAAGGAAACCAAAACCTGCACCAAACTTCTGCACAGTATGACAGCCTGCAAAGCCTTATTTTTCATTTCCTAACAAAAATATTACCATGAAAATGTTTCACATCTTTAATACCCTACAGAGATATGATAGCAGTCACTGGCCGTACTTAATCCAAAAAATCATATCTGATCATTTTGAGTCAACAAAATTATACTGAAAATCTTGTAAAAAGAGGCATTTTGCAAGACTTATTATTCTGCCCCTTAAATAAGCGTTATTAATAGGAAGAATCTAGGTGGCACTGCAATAGCCCACTGCAAGAAAGGTAATCGGAAGGACCTAATTTCAGATCCAATTTTCCTGTAACATTCCGTGGACTTGCTTGAAGAGTTCATTCTCATAAAGCCATTTAAAAAAGGCTTTTTTTTTTTTTTTTTAAGAAGCCAATTGTCAGTTTAATCTGTGTTTGAGATTATTATTTGTCTAGCTGAACATCCAGCTCACATGCTGCAAAGGACTAGTGAAGCAGAGGGCTCTTACGCAAGACAAGCCCAGATGAGATTTCAGAATCGATTTAAAAGGCCTGCCTGAATATAATTCCTTCCTTATTTGGGAACTGCTAAAAGACAATCAATAGCTACGCAGCCCTTTCTTTTGTTTTAGAAGATTTGGGGTAAGGAAGAAACATTGTTCTTAGCACAAAAATCCAGCTGAACGGAACATGTTTGAAACAATCCCAAGAGCTAAAACTATTTTTATTATTAAGTTTTGGTAATTCGTTCTTCCCTGTGTGCTTGTTGGATGACATTAGTAAGACAGTAGCTGATGGCAGGGCAGCAATCTAAACACCATGGATGATTTTTTAAATTTATACTATTTTTAAATATTTTTCTATTCTGTTATTCCCCTGCTGTTGCACCAGGCAGGGGAAACACTCCCCCTTCCTCTTGCAAGTCCCAACACTTTCTGTGGGAGCTCCACTGCGTTACTTAACAACAAAAATTTTAAAAAGGATTTTAAATGAATCCAGTAAACAAACTTCCTGAGTTTTTTGGTCTGGAAATCTATTTTTTGGTATCTGGCATGGGTCAGAGAAAGAAATGGTGTGGATGCAAGGACACATTCAGGTTAGCTTGGAAGCTGTAGTCACCACCAGTGTTTCCAAGTTTGTGTCACAATAAACTCAAAAAGTCCAAATTTTAAGTTTTTCTACTAGCTAGACATTCTTTTAAAATAAATCAATTCAGAAGTGTGGACATACCTCGCTTCTACAACGATATCTCAATATAGAGCGCTGCTGACTTTGATGAGCTTTAATATTAACATTGCATGGGGAAAACAGCTCCAAACTTCCATGCCAAGGCACACGTGTACACAGCCTGAGCACTCTCCTGTCAGAAAACAGGTACAAATTCAGTGCAAGGATGGACAGAAGACATTTTACCAGGGGTGTAACAACCTCTTGCTTGCTTTTTATATCCCTATGTAACGATTTCATGCTCGGATTGCAAGGGCTTTTATTTTTTTTTTTTTCCTTCTTAGCTGTGCTCCTGGCCACGCAGATACTACCACAACGTACACATTACACAGTGGTTGGCAGTACACTATAATCACCCAGGAACGCACTGGGTGTCACATGGGGCTTCGCTCAATACAGCTGTTCGCTGGCCCAGCTGAACAATAAACATTTGAAGTATGGCAAATGTTCTTCAAGCGGGAAGGTTTGTTATTAATGTAAATACAAAAGGACTCTTGAAACAGCCCAACAACTTCAGCTTTACTTGAGGAGTGCCCAAAGTTATGAAGCTGGAGAATACAGAAACTGAAAACTAAGACGCTATTTCACTGTTATTCAAGCAGTGAGAACTCATTTAAAAATATCTGTATGACTTCAGGGGAATCACAACCACAGAACCCAGAAGATTAAAGAAAATAAGCTTAAAATACCTTCCTCACAGAGTCATGCATTTCTTTCTTGATCGTTAAGAAGTGATGGGCAAACCTCAAAAGGTCCAGAGGGTTGGGTATATCTGCAGAGCAGCTGATGCCTTCTTAAAACCTCCCTCAGGGAAGATTTCTGCTCACATTTATTAGGAATGAGAAAGATGGCAAGGTTTGAGCTCATTCCCTTGCACTGTCAACCCAAGTCCCTGATTACCTGCTTGCCCACTTTGATTCTCACTAGTGCAAATAACCAAGTCTCCAAATCCAATACTGCTAGCAACAATGTTGAACAAACCACAGAGGAGGTCAGAAGCTGTGAAGAGCCCACAGAAAGTTGTTTGGCTGACGTTTTCTGTGGACAGAGTCCTGGAAGTGATTAAAACTATTGAGTCAAAAAATAAGAGAAAATGCAAGAAGGTTTTCCAGGAGTGTGCAGTTTTCACCATCAGAGATACTCCTCCCGTCATGCCAGACTAGCAATAGCTGATTGCATTTGCACAGCAACCAGTTAGCACCTAGCTTTTAAAATTTATATTTACTCTGAATTACATGTCTTCTGGTGTGGGCTTTAGAGATAGATAAAACCTAGCTACAGCAGTAGCTTTCAAATCAGCGCTCATCTATGCTTCAGTCAACAGAAACCTTTAATTAAAGGATTGAGTTACACAGGTTCTGGTTACCATATAACTAGCAACATCTTCAAATATTTGGATTGTAAACAATCTTCATAACTTGGAGACAGGCATCATCTTTCCTACTTCATGTCGAAGGCTTTGCAGGCTTTTTGTAGGTGTCTGGCAATAGGCAATGACAGAAGGAAGCGCTGATAAGGTGCTGCCGCTCAGCTATAAGGTAGTGCAGGAAAAATACAGTTGAGTGTAACAGTTTGTGATCTTTTCTTTTCCTTGGTTTTGGAACAAGCTCTAGGATCTTTGCACATATATTATCCCAGACCTGGATTTGATGGTACATCAAGCCATGAAGCTCATT
>NW_010327790.1:25482-81281 GCF_000700745.2 Antrostomus carolinensis
GCTGATTTTATGGTACTTACTAGCCAGCTGCTTTTAATGGTGTAGAGCTGTTTATTTATACGCGATGTCGTAAGCATCCTATTTAATCTTGCTCTTGAGATTCAGGAGAGAGGACTTGCATATTAAAAAAGAACACTGGACATTAGGAAAAGTATTTATGGAGGAAAAAAACAACTAAAGAGATTCCTATTAGCTAGATGAAAAACATTAAATGTGCTAAATCAGTAAGTATTCTGATTAGTATGCAATAAGTATCAGCTCAATCTAAATAGACTGAGCCTGCTAAAATACTCCACAGGCCAGATGTATAATGGTATTTAGAAAGCCTATTAAGTAACTTTAAATTCTTATTTATATCAAAGCAATAACATTTTGTATGTTTATACCTCTGTAGAAATATCTCCTATCAATTATTTCTGCCCCTTATTCCTCTACCTTCAGTCACAAAGTACAAACCTGTTGTCTATAATCCAATACTAAAATACATGTCAAACAGGACCATTCATGAAAGAGTTGGGCAAGAGAAACAGCAAAGCAGAAGCCCATTGGTGCCTGTGGAGTGAGCAGCAGATCAGGAAAGCCATATTCTGTTATCAGATCCAAAACCTGCCTTCTGTTGGGCTCTGGGCAAATCTGCTGAGGTTGTGTTTTCAGATTACTCAGATACCTCAAGGTACAGATAAATAGTGGGATTCAGGTTAATCTTCACTGAAACCCTCAAGCACCTATCCATTTAATCACTGGGGGGGGGGGGGGGGAACCCCAAAAGCTTCCTTTCCTGATGCTAGACATATGGCTATCTTTAGAAATTCTGCCCTCATCAAAAAGTATGAAATAACTATATTTACCCCATTCCAAAAAGCACTTTGAGGTCACTGGGTTTAGCTTTCATTTTAATAAAGGATTTCAGGAGAGATGAAGCATCAAAGTTAAAGCCATGACCCAAAATGGAGTCTCTACCTGCCACCAAGCCCTGGAAGAACATAAATTCATTAGGTCCCTGTTGGCTGCAAGTTTATCAGTTTCGTCAGAAAGTCTCTCCATGAGGAGAGCTGCCCTAGAGGAACCCGATAATATCCACTCCAAGCCTCAGCTATAAACTAGATGTCTCCTTCATCTTCCACTCTCCTTGAGGGATCAGTCCAGCAGGCCCTCTCCTGCAGTCACCATCTCTCAAAAATGAAACTTTAGGGATGTCACCTCCTCCCCTATTTTTTGTATATTAACTGCAGTTTTATAGCAGCTGATGGGGGAGATTCAGCACTTTTCTCAGCCCGTCTCCTACCTTCTCATGGGGCATTTAATAGTCCAAATTAGGAAGAGAGTTGGTAAAGGGAAACAGAGACAAGAGCAACTCTTCACCTCTCCCTTTGGAGCTCTGTCACCATGCAGTAAAAACTTCACCATTCATGGGACTAGATAGAAAGAGGGAGACAGCAAACATTGGAGAGGACATCAGTCTGGAACCTGGTCAGGACAGACTGGTCCCTGCTCTTGAGGCTGTGTTTGGGTTTTAATCAAAATACGCTCAATGTAAAGTGTACAAACAGCCACCGAAGGAGCTCTGATCTGGGCCAATGCCTAAGAGGATGCTATTAAAATGCAACAGACATTGCCTCATTAGAACCATGCAGCACAAAGTGCCCTATTTTGCAGGGCTAGGCATGAGGCTCATTGCCCTGGAAGGTTTCTAAAGGGTTGCAGTATGACCCAAAGCCCATTCACCTCAATGGGAAGTTTTTCACTGACTCACCAAGGTTGGATCAGGTCATTGTGACAATAGATGTTGCTATATGCAGAGACATATCTCCGATTCTAGAGTGCCTAGCACACTGCCATGCATACATTTCTGTATTAGGCCATAGGACAGGCAAATGCTATGAATATTGTTATTCTTCCAGTAAAGCATCCCACAGCCACACAACTGCTCCGCTTCCAGCATCACCCTTAGGCAACTAACATTTACTTGCAGGAGGTGTCATTTGATACACCCAAATATTTCTCAGTGCCTGTGGGCTCCCTACAACAGGTATACTTCTGGGGTTTTTCTGGGTTGTTTTTTTATTTTGTTTGTTTGTTTTGTGAGCTGCACTTTTAAATCCTTAATCACTGTATTAGTTAAAGAAGCAAGAATGCATTTTGTGTTCAAAGCAGTGCAGATATCTCTAGGAAGGCCCCCTTCCTCTAATTAAAACCATCCATTTGCTGTTTGTGTACAGAGAAACATAACACAGCAGGAAACAACTGTCATATCAAATACTCCTTTATGGTAATTGTGGTTAAATACCGACTTTTAAATGGTAACATACTTATAGAGGTTTGGCAACAGATGCAAAAATAAGTAATCACTTTTTCTGGAGGGCTACCAAAATGGCAAGTTTCCCAAGTCAATCAGTCCACCAGGGACTGGGAATGCAGAAAGCAATTTAGTGCTGCAAGGAATATGACAATCTATTTATAATGGCACAGTATGCGAGGCTGAGAGGAGAAACTGCAGCTGTCGTATAAGGATTATAAGTGACTGATTGTTTCTAACAAAATGGATTGATATATCAGAAGGAAGTACATGTTTAGCTGCCTGGCTGATTCTCTTTCCATTGTACAGGTGTGGTGCCAGCTTGAAAGAAATCAGGTGCTACAGCTAAAAATGTCATTTTGCAATCTCCCCCTTGACATGCCTGGGTAGTGTTTGTCAACTCCCTTGGGGACTTACTGCATTGGAGCCCATCTAGCTTTTGTTAAAATAAACAGAAAGGCTAGCCCAGTTTCAGAACACCTCATGGGAGCATCCTAAAGGACAGATAGCATTCCAAAGTATTAAATAATAGTCCTGCCTCTTCAGTTCTTGAAAAAGCTTTGCTTCCTATTTCCTTATTTACGCATTTTCCAGCTGCTCTATGTATTTCTATGGGCTGTTAAAGAACAGTCCGTCCATCCTATGGGAAGGCTGCTTGCCAGTGCAGAAAAGCAAATGATTTCTGCATTCTATGTGCAGCACACTACACATGCAAGAATTTATAGAGACTATTGCATTTAGGATCAAGGACACAAAAATTAGCAAACAGCACAATTATGAGAGCGCCCAAAGTCAAGGGACTTTGGAGAACCCGTGATCCAGCAGCTGACCCAGTCCCAGTAGACTCAGGCCCATGCTGTGCTTCCCACCCTGGTTTGAAGGGGCCCAAGGACTACAGGAACAGCAGGATGGGACTTCTCTAGCAGCATATTCAAGGCTCTACGTTCTTTGTAAAGACTGAAACAGAAAGCATGCTTAGTGAAAGATGCTTTATCAAGTAGGATACTAAGCATGATCTTGCTGTTAATATAAGCAAGGGGACTTTTTGTTTGTTGATGTGGTTAACCGTAGCACAGGGTATAGCCTACCTCCTAAATCTATGCTCACACTTTACCTGCAAGAAAATCTAGGTCTGATGCTTCTTTCCTACACTTGTATCTGCTACATAGTCAGCTGAAACGATGGGGGACAGAGAAAAGAGTCTGATGAGAAACCTCTTGCACGTAGATAGCTGTATTTACACCTTGGAGCATGCACCTTCCATGGCTGTTTGGGCACACTCACCTTGGAGCAATAGAAAGAAACCTAATCCTCAGCTTATGCATCCCACTACCCTAACTCCCTCAAAGCTAAATATCAGCAGACATTTAGGAACCCTTAGGTCTCTTGATTATAGAGACTCAGGACCCAAACAACAAACATGTGCCCTGCGGCTTTGCCTTTTCCCGTCACCTCAAGATCATTCTCTGACATGGGAAGGTCTGGTGCACACACTCAGGCTACGGCCAGGAGTGGTTACTCCATTGGCCTGTTTTCAGCTGGTACTGTATGTCTTGAATATGTGCCATTTCCACACATTTTTTCATGCTGCTGGAAGAACACCATGATTATATGGCAGTACCAGCTAGTGACACACAGAGACAACACCACACAAGGTGGGGGCGTCACCTCAGCATTGAGACAAAGCTGAAGCAGGTGGCAGCACATTGTTAAAAGGAACAGATCAGGTACAGTTCTTCATTTTCACCTTGCACTAGCATGGGAAGTCACCTATATGCACAAACCCTGCACCTGGAAGAGGAGGGGTTTTGTGCCCTTTGTAAAGAGGTTTTTCATTCTTTGTGTCATACAGACAGCTGCGGCAATATGACTGTCTGCTCTCCCAGTCCTGCCCAGTGGCACAGTGGGAAAATCATTTTGTGTTACATCCTAAATGGGCACCCAGGGCATGGAAATAAGATAAATCTCTCTATCTCTCTCTCTCTCTCTCTCTACATATATATATATATATACACACACACACATATATACATACACACACACAGTCCTAGCAGAGTGTATTCTTCCTGCGTAAGAAAAGGTGCATTTATACAGCACCCTTCATGATGGATCTTAAAGCACTTTGAAATACCAAACATCACTAGACCTCTGTAAGAGCAGGGGGAATCAAGGGAAACAGAGAGCTCTTACAATGCCTTGTTTCAGCAGGCTGGTGTAAGAGCAAGAAACTATCTAGGCAGCCTGAGAAACAGTGTGTGGGGTTTCAGGGGATTTTTGCTTTTCAAAAGTTCCCATTTGCATCTTTCAAAACTTTCTCTTTTAAAACATCAATTAAAAGATAATTTGAATGATGTTCAGAGACAAAACCCTAATTCTGGTACCCTCTGGAAACCTCAGGTCAGCTCCACTGCTCTGCCACATGCACTAATGTTCTCTAGCCATTGCCAAGATATGCCAGCATGCACATAGATGGTCTGAATACCTCAAGCAGTGATAATAAGAAGCCAACAGAATTATTCTTCACTCTTCAACACTGAAGAATTAATTAAAGCAGTGCTTTAAAATTGAAACTAACTCATTTATACCATTAAGAGGTACTTTTACCCCTTCAGATAAGTGCAGTGAGGCCTTACTGCAATTAAAATTAGATCTAATAGGTTTTCAGTAACTAAATAAAACTAAATGGAAGACTTAAATATTAGTTACCCTTTGGCCTCATCTATACTGTGGGACTGGGAGCTTGCAGGACCATGCTAGAAGAGGCCCAGGTATATGGGATTGTGTCTCCTTCCCCCTTTCAACAGCACAGTTTGTATGTGAAAGAAAACCAATCGTGTAGGTCAGGAGGCAGCTTCAGGATGCTCCTGCCAGGTTCATGGGGCACCTGCAGACCATTTCTGTCCCACAGTTTATCCACTGTCCTTTCTAAGTGGTTGCGCCAGACCAGAAGCTGTAGGAGCACAATTTCTCCAATCCATCATAATATGTGTCAAGAAGACATCCCTCAAGGAGGATCAGAAACAAGAACACATGGCAGCTGGGGATTGCTATAAGCAGTCAAGGTGAAACACGCTTGTTCTGGGTGCTACGAGACAGCCCCCAGCAATCCCTGCTCTATGGTTCTCTCCCCAAATCACATGCACCCCCAACCCCTTCCTGAAGCCAAAGGGCAGAAAGAAGACCTCTGTCCACATCTCAGAGTCCGTCTTCTCTGGGAAATTCTCCTCTGTACGCCAATATCTCCAGGTACAGGATTGTAGCAAAAACATTTGGCACAGCATCTGCTTTCTCCTCAAATCCAAGAGCTTCACCCCACATACCTCTTCAAGCGCTCGTATCTCTTCAAGTGCAGTCTTTTTATTAGTCATATTTTGATGGGTGCCAAGAATCTAGCTACAAAGAACATTGTATAACTCAGACATGGAAAAAGTTAGTTCTTTGTGGTATCGCATTTTAGACAAAAACCCACTTCCTCTCCTGCATAGCAAAGCAAGAAAGCGTAGGCTTCAGTTTTATCAGTCATTGCATCTGCGCCTTCTTAACAAGCTTAAAGTCTGTGAGCCAAAAATGTGAGGTTCGTGGTCTGAATCTTTCCCTCTTCTACATTCACGTAAATTTGAAACATCTATAGCTTTGTGGGAGTTTACAATGGTGGAAATGATGAATGCTGGAATTTTGTCTTTTTCCTTCAATAAGAACGTATTCTTTCACAGAAAAATATGCTTTCACTTGAGGAGGTTCAGAAGCTATTTCTCAAACTATGCCAGCAAGCTACATTGAGTTTCATTGTTCAGGATGGGTTGCAGGCGAGTTATTCGCTCTGGGCTAATGTCATGGCTCTGTAGTGACAAGTGGTCTCTGGGGAAGAGGAAGAGTGCACTGTTGCTTACAACCCTTCTGGTTGGTCCCTCTCAGTCACACCTAAAGCCTGGTTTGACTATTTAAATAACCAATCTTTTCCTCTTCTGGCACTTATTATTACTTCCACTTAGTGTAATTACAACAGAAAACTACAAGTACTTATTTTAAGGTTATCTTCATACCTTGAATTTTCACTAGGAGAGTAAAATAGGTGACAGCAGGCAGGTGTACCTTTCTGTCTATCTCATGCTACTTCTTACACATTCAGGTATCTTCAGGAAGGACATTACTTCTTCAGTGCCTTTCCCCAGTTGAGCTAAGTAGAATTCTCAGTGTATTTCTGTGGTGATCCCTATCTTTTTTATCTGTCTGTCTGCTTAGCTAGCTGTCTGGTTTGATATTTCTAGTCTGCAATTAACCAGGATGGATATTTCCCCTTTGTCTTTCCCCATAGTCATATGCATCAATCAGAGCTTTTTTCTTGCTTTTGCAGCAGACAGGGAGGAAATACAGATGAAGCTATGCTCACCAGCACTTCCAAAGAAGAAATCTGCACCACACAACGTGTTCTGGCTACCTCAACCTTAAGACACGGCAGTAATTTGAAACAGAATATAGGCTTATAACTTAGTTAAGAAAAAAAAAAAAGAAAAAAAAGTAATAACATCTTGTAATTATGTAAGAAAAACATGGAACTCTTAGTAGGAACTACAGTATGGCTAATAACAATATATCCCTGTGAGCTAAAGGCCTGGTTTCTATCATAATCACTTAACCAATGGATAATTCCAGTTGTAGAAAAGGCAATATAATTTATACAGAAATTACACACATTTTGGTAGCAGAATAAAAAACACAACCCAGGTGACCTTCTTTAAGAATAAGATTTACACATTCATAAGTTGTTAATAACTGGCATAATTGTTGAGGGTATTTAATTCATTGATTTTAATAAAGTCTGACAATAGCTGATGAACCTTTCACCAGAAAGTCACTGACATCACTTTCCCTCTGGCATCTCAGCTTTCCAGCACTCAGAAAACAATTTCAGCATTCCCATTTGAGTTTTTCAATAACAAATCTCAGATCTCTAGTCAGCCTAGAATATTATATTACCAATCTTTTTCAGAAACATCATCATTCATATATCCTGCACCTACTAAGTAGAAGGCAAAAACATCCATCACTGGAGTTAGTCTCCCACACAGCTGCCACTTGGAGGAAAGGGGGATCCAATGCTTCTTTCACAATCACCAGTCATTCCCATCTCTGATTTCCAACACGGCTCATATTTGCTGGATGACACTCTTCAACAGTGCCCCACAATTTTGACACAACAAGCCTGAGACACCAAAACCCTTGGCCTGTTTCTGTGATTACAGAACAGTCTCTCTACCATGCTGCTCATTTTTCATACTCAAAATTGTATTTTAGAATAATATTTTGTCTAAAGTTATTTTATATAAAATGTTGAGCTCTGGGGAAAGTTTAAACCATACCCCTGCAGGAATTACTGAGTTTGTTGACTGTGAGGAGAAAAAATATATAAAATTTTCAAACTTTTTAGAAACATTTTAAACAAGTACAACTAATTAGAGCCTGATCAAAGACAAGTGAAGCCCTCTGGAGCAGCTGCATTCCCTATATTGGTGAAAATCAGGCCATTTAAATAGTTATTTAAATAAGGAGTATTGGAACTAAGCCAAAGTCCTTTGAAATCAATGGGACTTTTTAATGACTTCAATGAAATTTGTATCACAGCTTTAGAAAACAGTCTTTTTTATTTAATTCATCATTGCTGCTGACTGGTGCAATAGGGATTGAGAGGTTCTTCAGTCGCAAAACCTACATACAGTGTATAAATTCACATGGAATTGTTTAGGTTGAAAGGGACCTCTTGAGATCATCTAGTCCCATGCCCACAGCTCAAGTAGGGCCAGCTAGAGCAGGTTGCTTGAGACTGTGTCCAGTTGGGTTTTGAGTATCTCAAAGGATGGAGATTCCACAACCCCTCTGGGCAACTTGTGCCAGTGTTTGACTACTTTCACCATAAAAAAGACCAATATTTAGTGCTTTCCCCTTGTCCACCAAGCTAGTCAACTCACTGTAGAAGGTAGCATGCTCACTCAAGCATGACTTCCTCTTTGCAAATCCATACTGACAACTCCCAATCACCTTCTTGTCTTTCATGTGTTTGGAAATGCCTTCCAAAATATTTTCTCCATCACCTTCCCATGGTGAGGTTGACCAGCCTGTAGTTCCCTAGATTTCCTCGCTGCCTTTCTTGAATATAGGAGTAACATTTGCTCTTTCAGTCTTGAGGAGCCGCTCCAAGTCATAATGACCATTTGACGTAGTCAAAGACAATCAAGAGTGGCCTCGCAATGACATCAGCCAGCTCCCTTAGCACCCATAGCTGCAACATGTCAGGCCTCACACGTACATGGCCAGTATGTTTAAGCGCTCACTAGACTGATCTTCTTTCACTGAGGTTTAGTCCTCCTTGTTCCAGACTTTCCCTCTGGTCTCAGGGGCCTGGGATTCCTGAGGGCTACTATTACTAGTGAAGTCTGAGGCAAAGACATTGAATACCTCAGCCTTTTTCATGTCATTTATCACCAGTTCCCTTGCCCCATTCAGCAGTGGCTCCATGTTTTCCCAAGTCTTCCTTTTGCTGTTTATATACCTTTAGAAGTCTTTCTTGGCCTTCACATCCTGTACCAGATTCAACTGCGGGCTGGCCTTGGCTTTCCTAATCCTACCCTTGCATGATCAAGAGAGTAATTATATACTCCTCCTGGGTCACCTGTCTCTGTTTCCACCTCTTGTACACTTTCTTTTTATGCCCAAGTTCATCTAGGAGATTCTTGGTCATCCATGCACGCCTCCTGCTGACCTTTGCTGCATTTCCTACTTTTCATGATGGACCTTTCTTGAGCTTGGTGGAGGTGATCTTCAATATCACCCAGCCCTCCTGGACCCCTCTTCTCTCCAGGGCCATGTCCCATAGGATTTTTCCAAGCAGGTTTCTTAAGAGGTTGAAGTCTGCTATCCAGAAATCTAGAGCTTCTTTTGTTCTGCTCCCTCCTTTCTTCATCCTGAATTCTACCATCTCATAGTTAAAGGCTATAGCCAAAGCTGCCTTTGACTTATGTCCCAGACCAGTTCTTCCTTGTCTGTAAGTATCAGGTCCAGGAAATCATCTTTCCCTGTTGACTCCTCAATTACCTGTGCCAGGAAGTTGTCATCAGTGCACTTCAGAAACCTCCTGGATTGCTTGTACCCTGCTGTATCCTTTCCCCAGACATCAGAGTAGGTTCCCCATGAAGACAAGAGCCTATGAGCCTCCTTTCAGTTGTTTGAAGGCCTCATCTACTACTTCCAAATCAGGAAGTCGGTAGCAGATACCCACTACAATAGCACCCATGTTGGACTGTGTTTTACGATCCATAAAACTCCTGACCTGACTCCCGGCCTTTTCCAAGGTAAAAGTTGGAAAAAAAAAAAAAAAAGTTCAAGTCCCTGTAAGTAAGAAAGGACCATATTTTGGTAGCCATTTCTACTTTTAAAAAACCAAACTATCAAAAATCCAAACCAAACACCCCAAAACACAAACACACAACTCCATAACTGAGTGCGCTCTCCAAAATTACAAAGGTACACCACAGAAGTTCACTCTACCAAGTCAGTCTTCAGGTTTGAAATCTCCTGGCTGGTAACACTCAAGTGTGTGACTAAACACTCAAGGAATGTTTAACTCAAAGTTAAAGTTTTCTATCTGGCCTTCAAGGACCAAGAACTTAACAATGACGCTGCAGGCCAAACTAAACCCCACCAAAACATTTCATATTAGGAGTGGAATCATGAGTATGATAAATTGGGAAGGAGCTCTGGAGGCAAACACTCTGTGCTGAGCTATGCAAGTACAAGTGTTGGCAGAGCTGGTGATTTCACAGCCAGTTCAACATGTCCTGATGCATTGCCGCTGTTGTACCTGGCACTGTCCAAGAGGATCCTGCATGTGCAGTGAGCCACACATCCTCCGAGGCCAACAGCACCAGGACAATATGCCTTTGCCTCCAGCTTTGCTAACTGGTATCCATAGAGTCTAGACCACCAAGTCATTGCATAGTGACAAGGCAGCTCCAAGCTCAAACTAGAAAATTGAGTCCAGCGGTCAGGATCTGGCCCAGAATCAACAGGGCACCTGGTCAGGCAGGACCAAGGGCAACAGCAGGCTAAGGAAGTACTCCCAAGCAAAGGGAGCCGAGGCCTCCAGCTCACCCCAGGGGTTAGGGAACTAATCCACAGCCAACTTTAGAGATGGGAAGTTCAGGGCCAACACATCATCAGAAGGAGGCAGGCAATTCAGAAACATCTGGATATAGGACAGCATTTCTACTTGTGAGGCAGCATTTCATAGAATAGAATCATAGAATAATTTAGGATAGAAAAGACCTTTAAGGTCATTGAATCTGCCTATAAACCTAGCACCACCAAGTCCACCACTAAGCCATCTTCCTAAAAGTTTGTTTGCCACAAGAGAAGATTGCTATTTTCCTTTAATTTTGACATGATGAGGTCCCTCTCAGATCTTGTTTCTTTGCTTTTCAGCCTCTCCCTTACTTCACAGGGCTATTTTCTGATGCTCTAATAATAGATCACGCTGTAATTCTCATGACTAACACATAATTCTTGATGCAATCCAGGTCCTACCTCTGCTTGTCTGGAGTTCAATCTTGACTGTCTAGCAATTGCTGGAAATGAAACTCAAACAGAAACTAAGCAATGCTTGACTGAGCATAGAATTTATTATTCAACTCCCTCCTACTATTAGACATGGCTCAATTGTCGTCATCTACCTCTTTCAGAAATCTAGATATGCACAATGATAGATATCAGTGAAACCTCACAAGAAACAGAGTCACTGTGTCTGAATCAGGTGCTTTAATTTCTTGTTTCACTCCTATATGATCACGGAATCATAGAATTGTTCTGATTGGAAAAGACCTTTAAGATCATCAAGTCCAACCGTAAACCCAACACTGCCAAGTCCACCTCTAAACCATCTCCTTAGACACCACATTACATATCTTTTAAATACCTCCAGGGATGGTGACTCAACCACTTCCCTGGACAGCCTGTTCTAATGCTTGACAACCCTTTCAATAAAGAAATTCTTCCTAATATCCATTCTAAACCTCCCCTGAAGCAACTTGAGGCCATTCCCTTTTGTGCTATCACTTGATACTTGGGAGAAGAGACCAACACCCACCTCTCTACACCCTCCCTTCGGGTAGTTGTAGACAGTAATAAGGTCTCCCTCAGCCTTCTTTTTTTCTCCACACTAAACAATCCCAGCTCCCTCAGCTGCTCCTCATAAGGCCTGTGCTCTAGACTCTTCACCATATTTTAAGAATCGAATTCTTGCAAATTCTAGTAGGCTGATTTTCCCAAATACTATTGCTTTGGTTAAAGACCCACTATAGTACCACTCTACAGATAATCTGAACCTAAAGTTTTCTACTGCACATTGGCCTGATGCCTCAGTTTGTCCATTTGACTAGCATTTTTAAAGACTCAATAGCTGGTTTACTGCACCATTATGAGGAGGCTTAAGAAGCAAGACCTTCACTGCTTTCTCCAGCCAGGAGGAAGTGTGATTTGTGTGGTCCAGCATTTACACAATGACTTTTTAGCAGTTGCAAAAGAAAGGGCAAGTAGAGGACTGAATCACAACTATATGGTTTTTATAAGGTTATATATAAGATATTATCTAAAATATGACTATCCATTTACAGATAATATATAATATGAAATATCAATATATATATAAAATTTTATTGATGCCTCCCTCCCAAACCCTCTTGTTTATTTAAAGATTTCACAGGGACATCCATATTTTCAGAAAGTGCTTTAGGGCATTTCTTGTAAATATGCTGCAAATATGGAAATTGATTGATTGACCTTGTTGTGAGGCTAGTGTTAATAAAACTCATTGGCATGTTACCAAGAGACATAAAACAACGTCCTTTCCCCAAGAGGCAGAAGCACTTTTCCTGACTCTTTGCGATAGCTCATTTGCAAGTCTCAAGGTCATACCAGCTAAATCTCCATCACCCGTTATTGCCTATCCTCGATTTGTCTCGCTGCTTGATGTTTAACCAGCAGTGACAGAACCTAATGATCAGAGCATGGAGGCTTACCAGCAAAAGCATGTCTGGTATGTACTCAGGCCGCACAAAAATAAGGTATGTTCCCACTGCTTTAGAAACGGCCCCTTCCTGTTGCAACACTGGTACGAGGCTGCTCAGCACCAGGCAACATCAGGCTCTGCGTCACAGGGATAACACTGCAACTTCTCATGCACCCACATCCTGTTCCCAGGGCAGGTGAGAGCTTGGGTCCCATCTTCCACCAGCCTACAAAGGCAACAGGACTGCAAAGTTGGGGAATTGTTCCCTGATCTTAGCACTTAGGCAAAGATTCTATGTTATTTTTGTTGTTCTATTTTCCAGTGTGATGGCTATCTGATATTGTAATGGCAAGTAACATCATGAAAAGCTGGAATGGTGCCTCAGATACTTCCTCTACTGTTCATGATCCCATTTCATAATCGTTAGAATTTAAGACTAATGAAACCATCTGATAATTTAAACGAGCTTGTAAACTATCACAGGTCCTTCTGATTCAGATATTTATTATTCTACTGAACCCACTAATCCATATGAACAATTGGTATATATTTGCTTCCTCAAAGACAGCCTATTTTGTTATGAAGACATCCAGAGAGGACAATCCACTTCTGCCATTAGTAGTTTCCCAGTGAAAAAAATTTTCTTAACTTTTACTTTAAATGGCCTCAGCACTCAGTCAATGGTTTCTGTTACATGTTTTTTCCACTAAATTCTGTATCCATTTAGATTCAATACCTGCTATATTCCCTATGTATTTGGTTTATACATCATAACCAAGGAACCTCTTGATCTTATTTTTGATGAGTGAAGTGTGACAAGTTCTTCAGACTCTCTTTAGACAGCATTTTCTCCAAACACAAGAATAATTTTCTAGGCATTTTTCTTCTCATCTTTTTCAATACATTTTCTTTAAATGAGATCAACAGAACTGGACAGACTGTTTCACTGTTGTGCCCACCAGTATCATAAGTCACCACTCTCCACTCTTTAAGCTCCCTATCCACAGGTTTAAGAGCCTAATTCAACTTCTGCCACATTATCAGATTGGAGCTTCTGTTCACTCGCCCCTAAATCCTTTTTAGGGTTGCTACTTTCCACAATATTATTATTCATTCTATAAGGCTTGTCAGCATTTTCCTCACATTCATTACTTTGCAAATGGCTGTAAAACATACTTTGGTTGGTTGGGGCACACTAAGGAAGTGATTTACACTGCTCAGCGTAGCTGAAAAATCCTCAGCATAATTCACCAGTGCTAGTCAGGAGAAAAAGCACTGAACTGGAATTTTCCTTGGAATTTCCCTAGCTCAAATGTTTTGGGAAAATAATTCAATTTCAACAAAGTTGTAATAGAAACCAGGCACCATATCATAGACATGGGAGCTACGGGCCTTCCAAGAGTCTTCACCCCTGCCTTCCTGTGTGGGAAGTGTAAAAAGTTATTAATTTAATTCCAAATCGGAGCATTCCAAATCCACCAACCTACAACAAAACCTGAGTTTGAAGTCCTCTGCAAAAGAAGATCACTTTCCTCCAGAACTCCATCACTTGTTCTTCTACCAACCTTCGTGTCATCTGCAGCTTCTCACTAGCAAACTAGAAAAGCCATTGTTTCTATGCAGAGTAACATAAGGAACATCTCCAATGCCTTTTTAATCTGTTTTGAATGTAGTTTAGCAGCTGGAGACAAGGAGCTGAGCCAACTCAAGAAGCTCAGCCAACTCTTGAGACCATCAGCAAGTGATGATTCTTGTTTCCAGAGTGGGAAATCCTACACTATTTGTTTCTGTTTACCCTTCTGGTTGCGTCTCCTCATTAATGCTCCTGAAAGTGGTGTCAGTTAGCTTGCCTGGTACTGTATTTCAGTATACACAGTGTAATAATGCTTCGGGTTATATTCTCCACCAATACAAATTAGTATATTGTTCAGTGATGCTTTGTATCAACTTTACCAGTATCTTCAGATGCAGGGAAGAAAACAGAGCTGACAGCAGCTAACTTTTTCTTTTTTAAACAAAAGACTAATCAGAGTTGTCCCAAGTTCTCCTAGTTTGAACACAAAAGCTAATCAGGCATGTATTTTGACACACACAAATGTACCATGTAAGGGATGAAATAAAGATAGGACAAAGCCATGAATAACTAGTCCCTCATCATTGCTTCCAGTGGAAGTGTATTCTGTGGGGCAGAAAATCTGATTTTGTAGTTTGGTTTTAGTAGGTGTTTTGGAAGTCTTTTTCCTCTCCCTTTCTCCATTCCTTCTTTCCTTAGCATATTTCCTCTCTTTTACCACTTGATCAGCAAAAGCAGCTCACCCTGACACAGAAAACTTAATCTTCTAAGAAATACTGATGAGAAACCCTTCTCTATTCCCTTTAGACAGACTAAGGTGAGCAGGACTTGTTAGACAGTAGTTGTTGACGATATGAAAGCCCGAACAGATGCCCTGTGGTGTTAGCTGTCACAGGCAGTAAGGCTGCCAATTTGCAAAATAATTCTTCTTCTCCAAATGAAGATGAGACAGGCTAACTATGGCTAAGCCACAGCTTTGTCACAGATCTACATACGCTGCTCGCTCTCAACCAGGGAAAGGTAACAGGATTCCCAGGGTTATCCATTTTAATTATTAGCTTTTGGAGCTTCTGGTGGCCTTTCACTATATGTTTATCCACGTGTGCAGAGTGGGGCCTCTAGCGCATCCTCTGGTCCCCATTGCACAGAGGTAGCATTACAGAGGTAATCCAAAACCAGACAAAGTCAAAGGGAGCCTAAAAGGGTCCTTCCAATCAGGCCTGAATAAAAAAGATCAAAGACACAAATACCTGAGAATTACAAAAAGGACATGTGCTACCACTTCTGATCCCTGCTGATTTGAGAAGAAAAAATATGTAGACAGGATGTATCTGTGCACACAGCTTAACCTACTGTTTGAACTCCAAAGAGTCCTTAACACAGCTCAAGTTGTAGGTAAGTCTCTACTCTCCTTTAAGCTTGAGTTACGCACCTCAGCACTGCCCCTTTGGGAACACCGAAACAGTGCTCAAGCCCAGCATCCATGAGGAGCAGCCAGGACTCAAGTCCTGATCAAATGCTTCTTTTTAAAAGTTGATTGTTCACGTAAAACTTTATCCTGGATGCCAAACAGATAAGCAAACTGCACTCCCCTGCAGTGGTGCTTCAGAGGCTGCTCCAAGCTCTATGTGCAGTGAATTGCCACAGCCCCACAGGACGGCTTATGGACCTTCTTTGTAGAGGAGAGAAGAGCCCCAGAAACATGTGCAGAAGGTGGAAATATGGCAGAAGAGAGACAAATATTTGTAAGCAGTTTCATTCATCACCCAGGAGATATGAAACAGCATGAGCAATGAAACAGCAGGAGCTATGCCAGTTCCCTCTTCACAAGTGCTTGCAAATAAGACTTGTCTCACCCCTTGTCACCTCCCAGACCAAAGCCAGAAACTAAGAGTGTTACCCCATCACACTCTTTATGAATCCATGTTCTGCAAATGCTGCCACCTCTCATATATTCCAAGACTTTGCTCTTTTAACATACTTTAATATCTTCTATTTCCCTTGAAAGACCAGCAAGAGGACTTTTCAGCAACTTACTGTAGGAGAAAAGTGGATTGTTAACACTGCTAACACTTGCTGTGAGGCTATACTTAACGTGAATAAGATACGAGCGCTGAATGCAAATAGGTGGCTCTGGCTTCTATGTCAGAGAGATGAAGACCAGCCACTCAACGTGTGACTGTGCAGAACAATGTCTGTATTGTCCCAGCTACCTGAGGCTTGCTTCACAGGGCCAAGAAACCACCAACTGTGAACTTCGGGAGGGTACAAGGGATGGGAATGTAAACAACAGCCAAACTCTTGTTCTCCCTACACAGCCTCTCCTGTTGCTGCTGTCAGAAACCAAATGCTGGGCTACATGGTCCTCGCAGAGAACAGCTCCTGTGTTCATCTGCAGCCAGATCATCTAGAGAAATGGAGCCAATCCCACCCACCTACAGTGCCCTCTATCTGGCCTCCTCTGCCACCCTGCTGTAGTGAACATGTGCCTGGGCACAAGCAAAAGTTCCAAGCTTGCACAACAACGTAGACCACGTACCAAAATTAGGGTACCCAGACAACAGCCTGGACCAAAAGGTACTGTATCTCAAGCACATCAGAAGCTTGATGGTCCTTCCACCCAGCACAGCTATGACATGCTCAGAGCAGTCAGCCGGCCATGCTGGGCAGCAAGACCCCACTGTCCATGCTGGGCTGGCCAGACCACCGATGCAAAAAAAGTTAAGCTGGTTTTCTACATGCGAGTTGAGAGGAAAGAGAATGGTCTTTTGCTGGTGCAAATATCTCTGAAGGATAAAATAATAATTAAAAAAAAAAATGACCTTTGTCTTCACACAGAAATAGCCCCCAAATCTACACTCGCTCCCTTTTTAAAACCCGTTGCCCAGATCTGCAGTTGTGTCTAAAGTGGTATTAGCACAAATTGGGAAGGGAGAGGAAATCTCTAAAATTATTTCTGTGATTATTGCTCAGAAATTCATGAAGTAGAAATAAAGAATTCTGGAGAGTTATAACATGTGACATGTACCTCCTAAAGTCAGGTAAGTTTAAGCACTAGAACCTCACTTTGGTTTGACCTCTGAGCTGTATTTGCATTTATTGTGCAATATCTGGCAAGGTAGGGCAATGTATTAAGTGTCAGCTATTCAACCCCACAGTGAAATCATTGGAACAAATATGAAAAACAAAAAGTCACTCGACCAGTATGGCAGCTGTGTGGTGTGAATAAAACTCTGCTTGACTTAAAGAAAGAGCAAGATATGGGTTAAGGTCGGGGGAGAAATAAAAAATATCTATAACACTTAACAACAGTTTGGAGAATGGGAGCAATTTGCAGCAAGTTCTTGCAAACAAGCTGCCATGTAGTCATGGCACAAACACTGGAAAAGCATTAGTTCAAGAAGATTTGCAGATATTTACTCTCCATCAGTGTTTTAAAGACAGGATTTGACAAAGCACTGAAGTGCCCCTTCCCCTCTGCTGCTGAAATCCAGTGGGGGTTTCTCCTGTTGACACCAGTAGAAATCATGTTAGGCTAAAGCAGATTATTTTCAAAATTCTCTCCGAAATTTAATCAACACAGCCAAATAGTACAATTCCTGCAGGTCTACTTATGTTTACTAGGTAGTCAAACTAAATTTGCTATATGATCCATGAAATCATAAAAAGCAGAAAGCTATATAAAAACAAAATAAGCTTGAGCTCTTAAGTTCAATGCACAATTTTACACCATTATTTTAAAATATGATGGTGTTGCTATAAAAATGTGATCTGCTGTCTTCAAGAGTGCTCACACTTGTGCAAGACTAGCGCTGGAGTGACTGTTAAGGAAGCATGAGCGCTGCCCTTTCATACGGTTCCATCATCTCCAAACTTTGGTGGGGATCTATCATTTCCCCTCACCTCCCTGTAACTGGAGTGACTGTTAAGGAAGCATGAGTGCTGCCCTTTCATACGGTTCCATCATCCCCAAACTTCGGTTGGGGGGATCTATCATTTCCCCTCACCTCCCTGTATCATGAAGGAAAAGGATGGCAGGCTTTTTGTTCATGTTTTGAGAGGAGAATTGCCTGAGAAGTCCTTACAAGAGGACTTACTTCAGAGGCACAGCTACCCCAAGAAGACACCTCCCAGTGAAATCTATGTTATCCGGTAAGAAATTGCCCAGGAGGAGAGGACAGTCTTTGATTCAGCATAGGACGGGTGCTTTCACAGATACATTCATAAACTCACAGAAAAGTGCCAGATCACAGTCCCTGAATTCACAATAGTTTCCATTTCTTTTTCATGCAGTCTATAAATTGTTTTAAACTATTTTTAAAAAAGGCAGTGCTGGTGGTAAGGTGGCAGAGAGTGAGATGAAGGAGACAAGCTCTCTCTTATCACCTTGAGAAGGAGGAGGGGTGTGGGTTTTCCTCACCACCTTGTCCTTCCACCCATGCACCTGGGTGAGCCATGCTGGCAGCCCCACTGGTAGCATGGCCATGGGGACCACAGGTGAACCAGGCAACAGGGCTGGCTCTGGCAGGGCAAGGAAAGCACTGTGCTGAAAGGAGCCTCCAAGTCTTGGCAACTGAGCCACCATTGATCCCAACAGTGCTTCTCCTACAGAGGTTCCAGGCATTTTACCAGGACACTAACCACTCTCCCAAGACTATCAGTCCAGAAACAGATTGGTGGCTCCATGATCCCTCTACTGCCTGTCTGGACAGGGTTGTCTGCGCCTCCTGGATGAGTGGCCTAAAGCCTCCCCTTGCAGCCACCTGCTGCAGCTACAACCCCATCAAGTGTGGAAGTTTTTAAGCACCTTCTTTAGCCTCTGAATATCTACTTTATTTTGCCCTATTGAGAGAACAGGCTTGAAGAGAGAGCCTGGGAGAGGAGGAGTACAAGGAACATGTCAATGACTTCAGCAGTCTTTAAGCTCAAGACTGCCTGCTTGATGCAAACCCCCAGCAAACGAATGAAAATATTAGTTACACTCATAGATAGAGTGGGTGCTCAACCCTGCCAACATCTATGTACCTCTCTTTATGTACCTTTTATTAAAGTGTTTACATTTTCAGCCTCAGAACAAGAATCTCTTAACAGATGTGCCATTTGTGAGACACATCAGTAAGTTATTTGGCTTTCAAGCCTTAAGTGCAGCACCAAAGATGGCAGAGTGGTCACAACAGCTATCAATGCAGCGTATCTCACCTACCACTACTGTGATCACAAGCAGAAGAGAGCCTGCAGAGTGGGAAAACAGTAATTTCAATTTGTGAAACTCTTCTGGGCTGCCTAACTGTACGGCTAATTTTGTCTCATAGCTTTTTCCCGCAGTAACACGTATCCCTGTCAGACTCCTCCCTTAATCCACCCACAGGCACTTAAACACCCAAGGAGGATTTATGGCCAGTCCAGAGGGACTCCCACGAAGTCCAGGACAATCTGGAGCTGAATGACAAACCCAGACCAACGTAAGAGATCAGAGGTCACCATACCACTTATCACAACACCACCCATAGGTACCTTCTCATGGTGGCTTTGTCAGATGTAACGTATTCACTTACACTGTTTCCAATGGGATGGGCATGAGTCACGGAGCAGCTCTTGGCATGGCCGCACAAAAGACAATAACAAAAAGAAGAAGTGTAGTTTTGATGACAAAAGAGGTATTTTTGTTCGGTTTTGATATTTTTCCAGTGTTGTTTGGGGTTGTTTCATTTTTAACAGCAACAGATCCCAGGTACAATTCCCAGCATAAATATCTACCTAGCAAAGCATTAACTTTTATAAGGGCCTCTCAGGGACAGCATTCACCAAATCCTGCAATCCCTTAATGCTGCAGGGGAATAATCCCATTCAGCTGGGCTCCTAGTGCAGCTGCCTGCAGCTCAGCCTTCATCCCTGGAAGGTTCACAAGCTGCACACTGGATGCTCAGAGCACTGAAATCTGCTCTGTGCAAGGGAGGGATGTGTCTCAGCCTTAGAGAGTGGTTGCAAGTGCCGCGAGTGGTTGCTCCCACAGGAAGAGGAAAGGCTGAGGCCAAACACCTCCATGGTCCCTAGGGCCCCAACGATCCCTGTAACACATCACCCAGCATCGATTGTTCTTCAATATCTGCTAATGTGTTAGGCAGCGCCTGAAGTAGAAAAAGCGCATGTACTTCCTGCTCCAAATCTCTTATACAGTAGAAAACAAAACAGTTGTGAAGTAGAACTGGAGGGAAAAGGGTTCTGGCAATAACAGAATATTGGTATTTAGCCATAAGCTTGGTACTGTTTAACAAAATCTACCCGCCATTTGTGCATGCACATCCTATGTATGAATAATGATAGTTAACTGGAACCATGTAGGAAAAGAAAGCACATGAAAAATCATAATTGTCAAGAAAGAAACACACCACCCCCAAAATGATTATCCAGCCAACAAGCATCAGGGTCCAGAGTAAAACAGGAATTCATGTCACCCCAAAGTGCATACCCCTTCCCACCCTCACCGTCCACAACTACTCTGGAAGCTTTTTCTTTGTGCCTCATTGATATCACAGAGGCTTAGAAAGAAAGCTTTTTTGAAAAAAATACATCCAAACGTCTTCCACATGAGCGACAAAGCATGAATAATGCAGCATTAATAACAGGGAACTCTTTCTCTTAGAAGAGAGGGACAGGTTGCATATTCCTCCAGCTCACTGTTGAGCACTGGCTAGAGAAGAGGAGGCAAGAGGAGGCTGCAAGCTACCTACTCACTGGTAATTCTGGCCCTTGGTGAGGTCCTCAGGGTTAGGATTTAGCAGCCCCAATGGAGCTTTGAAAAGAGCTCATTTGTGACATCCTTCAGCAAGTCATTACATGGGCACAGATCAGCAGGCATGACAGTGCCAGCTTGCCCCTGCAGAGGAGATCAGACAACCTAGATGAAGAACTTATGATAGAGCTTTTTTCTTCTCTCACTACTAATGGCATTAAAAGGACCGCAACAGAATATGATGCAGAAAAGCAAGCAATTTCATCCTAAAATCAGATCAGTTAATACTCCAAGTAGAAGTGTATGAGAGGATCCTCCCTGGTAAAACCAGCTGTCCAGCCAGTCTTGCTTAGAAAATTCTTTAAAAGCTCATTTCTATGCTTTGTCTCATTGCCCTCTTTGCCTGCCAAAAGCAAAGTCTAACTGTCCCAGTTTGGCTGCTGTTTTGCATGTGATGTCATTTTTCAAGTGTTCTGCAGTGTGCTACAGTATTTGGACTATTCAGGCTGGGTTCAGTGTTTACCACCACCAAAATCTGCAGAGAACATCATCTCAAAGCATCAGGCGTCCCATCGGCACCACAGCAAAAAGGCAAAACACCAGGTGGCAGGGCAGGAGCTGTGCCAGGAGCACCGTGCCGGCACTACCTGCTGAGCTCCCTAATCACAGCTGGCAGGATATTAAGTCCCAAAATGAGGAAAATGACCTGTGATGTTTTTCATGTACACCAGCAGAGGATGGACAACTCAGCTGCCCTGAGTGGCCCATAAGCAAAGCCCCATGGCTATGGGTGCTCCTGATTTGGAGGGCCTTGGACGAGAGCTCTGCCCCTGTTCAGAGCAGCACAGCACAGCAAGGATTCAATTCAAGGCTGTGATGACCACATAGTGCCCCTGCTATGGAAATGGGCTGTTTGGAATAGCTGGATTGGGACAGATTTCCACATGCCCACGAGTGAGCAAGGTGCACAGTTGCTTCACCAGAGTGGGTGGTGCAACCTTCCTTCACACATGGTGACACCTGGCTTGGTAAGATACCAGGGTTTGCCA
This sequence comes from Antrostomus carolinensis, assembly GCF_000700745.2. Lineage (NCBI taxonomy): Eukaryota > Metazoa > Chordata > Aves > Caprimulgiformes > Caprimulgidae > Antrostomus > Antrostomus carolinensis. Next base: position 47,191 of record NW_010327790.1, read on the forward strand.
TTGTACTCCATGTGCACATAGGCAATACATTTATGATCTTTTTCTCCTACTCTCCCCACCAATTACTTCAGTCAGATTTGACAACAAACAGGTGCCTTCGAGGGGATTGCATTCCTACAAGCTTTGTGGAAAGAGGTGGCAGGGTGGAGGAGCAAGACTCAAGAGCTACCCCCTCAGAGGGAACAGCTGCAGCCACACTCAAGACACAGCAGGCAAACAATTAACACAGGCTCCAAGTTTACACCAGAATAAGCTTAAGGTCTGAGCCAGGGTAAAGGATAAGAAAAATAATCTCAGCATGCTATCCTTTTGCTGAGAGAGCCAGAAAGCAAGCCCTGGTCTGCTTAGGGGGTAGTACATATCAACCTCTTTAAATAGTGTAGCACATGAGTACCATGGTGAGTATCCAGTGAAGTCATTCTTAACTTCTCACTGAGGTGGTGGCACATCAAAGAAGTCTCTAACCATGCAGTACAAAGCTGAACCAGGGAATAATTGTACTGAGGTAAGTGGCTGCCATATTAGGGCTAAGACAGAAGGGCAGGATTTGGCCTACTGACTCCTCAAAAAGGCAAGATTAAACCTCTGTCAGTTTACTCCTACACCTTAAGTACCACAATGCACTAATTACAAGAGAAGATTGTCACGGTCAGATACTTTGAAAAACATTTAGGTCTCATTTACCCAGACAGGAGCCTTTCTGAAATATTACTAGTTTACTCACAGTATTTGTCTGTCATTTTAAAAGGCAATACTTCCCAATGCCCTTTAAAACACACAGCTGGGCAGCACCCTTGTTACTCTTTCTTCACATGCAGATTCAGCCTCCGTGCAAACTCTAAGATTTTCATACGCAGGCAAAAGTGTAGGCAGCCAGCTAACACACAGATCAACAGCACTGAAAGCTCATCAACACAATTCTTACACAAACATTTTTTTGGGGGAAGTCCTGTTTCCCCCTCCCCCAGTATCGACTTGATACATCCCAGCACAAAGATCAAGGTGGGTGCTTGCTCCTCAGCTGCTGAGACAAGGGGTTTTTCCTCCCATAGCAGACCTGACATTTTGGAAAGGCACCCACCATCAGTCACAGCCAGGAGGTCTGACCTGAGTGCTGTACACAGTTATAAGGAAGTCTGCGAGGCTCTGTGCACAGTGACAAGTCAAAACACAAGCCACAAGACATCCCCATCACCTGGCATGGCAGGTACCTGGACAGAAAATAGCCATGGGGCCCACCTGGGATTCAGGAGACAGCTACCACAGGTCTGCCGTGTGACATCAGGGTGCTTGGCTCATCCCGACATCTCTGAAATGCAGGGATGTAATGTTTGCTCATCATTGCCTGAAAAGCATCAGGCAGAGACCTTCTCTGACCATATATTTGGCCAGCAGTAAGCCCAATAGCTAACACAGGGCTGGTGTGCACCCCTCAGAGAAGCTGTATCCCAAACCAGCCCTTAAGAAGAACAAGTGCATCAGTATTAACCAAACCCTGGTCATTTCAAAGCAGTTACCACTTTGAAAGCCATACAGTGAGCAAATTAAACAAACTAATCCAGCTAGCATCAAAAACTGCCAACACACATCAATGAAGATGATGGCAAGCTTTTCCTTTGGCCTGGCTTTTGCAAGACAGGCAACGTGCTCTTTATTTGCTCTTCTGCAATAACAGGTACCAAATGCTGTGCGGGTGTCAAGTCTGGAGGGGAAAAAATGCTCTCCTTCCAAGGCCAGGTAATTCATTGCTCTTTGTGCCTGTGGGGAAAAGGCAGCCTCAGTGCAGCCTTGCTTTCTCCATGCTTATTCAGCCAGACGCTATGTTAATAGGGACCTTGGATTGTGTGGATAGTACACGGAGGTGTTTGATGTTCACAGCCACGTTGTTGGTATATCAACTGACATTTACCTCAGTCCTCTTCCTCTCCTTTATTGTGATTCATGCTCTATGCTAATTAAACAGCACATGACAAATGCATCGTTATTAACAGCAGCTGGAGAGCTAGTAAATCTTGCAGCAGCTTAAAGGGAGGACCGGTGCAGTGCCATTGCATCCTCCAGGTGCTCAGACAGGGCTAATGAAGAATGCTGAACAGAGGCAAGGCATAAACACCTCTTTCCAGGTGCCTATAAGGTAGTCTCAGACCCCCAGCAGTGAAAGATTCCTGTGTGCTATGGGCACAGACAGCCGCAGGTAATACCAAACCCTCACCTAACTGTTTGCATTGTGCCAGACCCGTTAGACAAGGGTAGCCTGGTTAAGACTATCTCCCCCTCACCCAACCTGCAGTCATGGAGACCCTCTTTGTGTGACGAGTATTTTACTTTGCACTAGGATCCTGCTCCACATCTATCGCTCTTAGCCCAGAGGAGCTACCAACACCACCTTCATCTCTACCTTCAGCCTAACACCCTTTCACCCTCAGCTTTCCCCTCTGGCTCTAGGGCACCACAGTGCAATGAAGTAGCTTGGGCTGATGTACACCATGGGAAGGTGAAAGCGGATCTTCAGCAACCTAGAACCAGGCAATAAAAGCCAGAGCGATACTAGATACACTAACTTAGTTGAAATGGCAGCCAAGAGTTAAATCTCATGTGCATATCCTGTAAAGCTATTCTTTCCAGGGGGCAATTGCTCAACAAACTCGTAGAATCCTATATAGTTACTGGTTTTTTTCTATGTATCTTCTTTTTGTTTCTATAAAACGTATTGTTGTCAGACAACACAGCAATGAGGAAGGAACAATGATTTGTGATTATTTGGCAGAAGAATTCTTTAAGAATAAGAAGTAGTTGATGCACTTTTACAGCAAAAGCCTGCATTTTTCATCACTGTTGTCATTGGTTTATTTATATAGAGCAATTCATGTAGAAAACCTGCCCCCAGCACTGGGCAATCCAGGGCACAGCCACGCTGAAAGTCACAGCACATAACTGCAAAGTAAGCCTGTAAAAAAAAAAAAAAAAAAGTTTGACCAAAAGACCTTCAGGGATTTTACATCCTTAAAGGCTTCTGGGAACAGAGGATGCTCCTGAAGCTCAGGTGCTTGCACAGCATGCGGTGGTGACCCAGCGTGTGAAGGGTGTCTCTGGCAAAGGAGGTTAAAGCTTAGAAAAGCAGAAAGACTTTGATTCCTTCCTTAACTAGGAGAAGCTAGAGATTTTTTGTTGTTGTTCCTGACAAAAATACAATATACAGGCACTCCTGTTATATTTAGAGAATCATTTCATGAGTCAGGCAAGTGTAAGAAGAACAAGCTCTTCATTTCAGTCTGCCTTAAACCTCTGCTGGTTCATATAAACATTTTGCCAGTCAGACCTTTTGTAGAAGCTTCTTGCTAATGTTGTTTTTTCCTCTGTATGAATACCTGTGTGGGGTGTTTCCCTGTTTACTGTTCACGTGAGCTTCAAACACCAACCTGGTTTCCCAGCACAGATGGAGAGAGCAAACCCACCAGGCAGCTTTCTTGCACCTGCACCTGAAACCGCTGAAGGTGACCGAACAGTAACAGCCTGCTCCTGACTACAGCAAGTGACCCCAGCAATGGCTCTTTCATCAGTCCACATCTCAGCTCTGGAGGAGACTTTCTAAACCCATCAGCTAAACAAGCATAATGGAGACCCACAGAAAGGGAGAAAGAGCCATCAGGATCAGCAGCACACCCTACTGCTTCACTTTCAGCCTTGCTGCAACATGCTCCTGAGAGATCTCCATGTCCCACCTGCCCCACAAGGTGCTGGGGAAGCCACAGAATTCACCCTGCTGTGGGCTTGGAATTCATCTCTCAGCAAGGGAAGAAGGTATTGATGTATTGCAGGGATGTCCAAGGGTAGCCCAAGGGCCAGACCCAGTTTCCACAGCCATCGTTGCTCTCAACCCTTTCCTTCTGGAAAAGCCCAGGAGCCCACGAGCACACTTGCACAGCAAGGAGGAGACCAGACAAAGTGGAGTATTGTAGGAGAGAGTGAATGCAAACCCAAGGTCAGCATGACTGGATGCCACCACATACTACACAGGGGCTTGTGAATGAGGGTAGGCACTGTCCAAGGTGAGTGTCCCAATGAGAGCACTGAGCCTTGTCCATCCCCACAGGAAGCCTAACCAGAAACCCAGACAACCTTTGGTTCCATGCAAGGCAGAGTCCATCCTCATCCAAGGCTGGGGCAAGAACCAAAAAGCACTGGAGACACATTTGACCACCACTGTGGAATGCAGGTGGGTCAAAAACATCTGACACATCTGCCAGGCACACCTGAACCAAGCCTGTGCAGCTGGATGTCTTTGCTCCAGAGCCTAGGAACTGGGCACAGAGATACCTGCACTCAAGCTGGTGTGCTGGGGCCACGCAAGGTGTGACAGGGCCTGACTCTTGTGCCACACCACAGTTACATCTTTAGCCAGCTCCTGTCCTTAGAGGCATTAGTTTTCCACCTCTCATTTCACCAGATATAATCAATTATGCCTAACCTGCGTTTTCTGCAGTTAGGCAAGGTCTGCCAGCTCCCACCCCATGTTCTAACCCCTGCACCATGTCTGAGGTTGGGCTCCCCTCAGCAGCAGCACACATCACCCCAGTCCTGACCTTCTCCACCTGCTCCCTGACCACTCATAGCAAACACCCAGCACTCATATCCCAACATTCTGTGCTCCCCTGGAGATGCTCTCTGCATCTCCACACCCTCACATCCCAAGTGTCCCCATGAACACCCATGTCTGTGGGGTCATGCAGAGGCAACAGGGCTGCTGGTTCTGCTGCATGATCAGTACACACTGACTGAGTCACTGTGGCTCCAAGCAAGCAGCTGGAGCTCTGCCAAAGCTCTGTAAGTATAGGATGGTCCATGGTTGAGTATCCTGGCCCTCTAGCTGTAAAATCATGAGTCATCTGATTAGTACCAGGGAAGAAGCTGGACTAGAGGTGACACCACCCCCACCCCCAAGGACACAGAGGTCAATGTTTTGAGACATTCTGCATCTGCACCAAGCATGAGCATCTGAAGCCAGCCACTGTTTTCACAGAAAACAAACCATAACGCTGCTGGTAATCTTGCAGCATCTTTCCACCTTTCCCCTGCATCCACCCAGAAGGATGAGCATGAAGTCCTGCAATTCACCCTGCAACTCAACTCTAGGCCAGCAGAGACCACTGAGATGCCTCCCAGGACAGAGGCAGAGAAGGGCAGCACAGACATGGTAGAGGTGGCCAGGACTCATCCACAAAGGCTGAGCAAATACCCCAGCAGTGAGCCCCAGCTCCTGAGCTAGCTGGTTACAACCACTTCAGGCACACGGGCAGTAAGCTCATGCTGCAGGACGTGCTGTAGGGGAGGGAGACAATGTCAGCATGCAGAACACTGACCATCTTTGACAGACCTTTGAACAGGAGGTCAGTCATCATGCTATAGGGAACAGTATTAATTTGTCCAGCACAAGTGACATTTTTATTATCGTTACCCCGTGAGTCAGCACTTTGCATTTTTCGTTTACTGCCATTGCAAGCGAGACAAGAGCCAAAGCAAAAGGGAAGGAGACAGATGCGAGTCCCTCACAATAGGGACGATGGAGAACTATGCTGAAGAGCTGGCACCACTGGCACAGCGTGAGAGCCCTGTGACAGCTGGAAGAGGAACAAGTACAAGTGATGTGTAGCCAAGCAGTGTAAATTCATCATGTGTGCGAGGGAAAACGCTGCGTCTGCCAGCACAAAGTGCGTCAGAGCTTAGACACAGAGCTGAGCCTCACACCCGCTGAAGTCAGTGACAAGGCTGCTGTGGACCAGGACATGTTCCTTAATGTTTTCTGTAGGTAGGAGCCAGGTTCCTCACACAGCTTGTTTGCTGTCTTACATCACGAGAAACCAAAGCAGCTAGCTGATGAACACCACACTTATGAGGCTGGGCAACATTTTACATCACCGAAATGGCACGTCCTCTGTTACACGAGGGAAAGCACAGGTAGTCTGGTCTCACACCTGGGGTCAGAGCTGCTCCCCAGCTGTGCGGGGTCAGCCACTAGATTAAGTGGGCAGCACACCCGGTTGCCCCAAACAGCGGAGGAATTGAGTCGTACCTGCCACTGCAAGGTACAAAAGGTTAGCGCTAGTCTTTACAATTAGACCATATCATTTCAGGTAATTGGCACTTCTGTTTTGGGCCAGGAGCAGTAAGTTACAGCAGGGTAAGGGGCAGTTTTGTTCCAACAAGCCTGCACTCACCTCGGTGCTTTTGCAGGTCAAGTGTCCTGCCAGCCCAGGCTTCTTGCTAACCTGTCAAAAAGCGACAGCATTCTCAAAAATTAAATCAGCAGTTCTCCCACGTTGCTACTGGCATAATTAAAATAAACTGATTGACATTTTAATATCCATTACTCTTGAATCAGTAATGGGGTTGCTGAAAAGATCCCTTGGACTTAAGCTTCAAAATGTGAGCCCGTTGGAGAGAGCACGTTATGGCTCTGGCCAGTATTCAGACTCCAGTTATAAACTAAAATTAATGCAGTTCAATGTTAGACTGTAAGCTTAACTAAGCCAAAAAAAAAAGGAATGTTTTGTGCTCCAGTAGGTTGTGAAGAAAGAGAAGCTGAGCGACTACTGCTTTCTATCTATAGACAGAAGGACAAATTCTGACCTGTCCTAAATTGATTTAGACCCAACTTCATTGCCACTGATGGAAGCTGTCCTAGGGAAATCAACAGGGACACTAAAAGTGCAGAAAAGCTTAGAGGGGGGAATATCAGCTAAACACATCTGGAAAGGTACCTTCAGAAGGTCCTGGCTGCACCAGGCATCAGTGTGACTATAAGTGGGTTCACCCCAGTTAAGCAAATCCTCCCCCAATGAAAGAGAGGGCTACAGGAGGCTGCAGCTCCCAGGCTTTCTGCCTCCCTGGAGCCCCACTGCGGCAGCAGGTTGTGGGTAGAGGAACAGCACCTCTTGGCGTCATGGTCCCCATACCCTACAGGGTTGTCCTGCGGAAGAAACCATTTCCTCCATGACGGCACCCAATTCGCAGAATAAATCACCACAAGATACAATGGGGCCAAATTAAAGCGTGAGGACTATACCTCCACACAGCCAAGGATCAGCAATATACAGCAGAGCCTATTAATAACTTCGTTCTAGGGCAAGATAGGTTTCTCAAGACCAGCTACAATGAGGATCTATTAAATCAATCATAATCAAAACCTAGTCTGCCTTCAAGTGACTTCCAATTCAGATGCAGTAACATTATTAAAGGGCTCAGACAGGCAAATTAAAGAACTACACTGAGGAGGAATTGTTTCCCAGAGGGCTAATTTTCATTATCCTCAGAAATAAAAGACTCCAAAAGTTCAGATTTCTCATTTAAAAAACAAAACCCACATTATCAAATTAAAAGACTTTCTAACATTGTGTCACTATTGATTTTTTTCCTTTTTGGAGATTTTTTTTTCCCCTACCTAACTGCCACCAAACCAATAGGATAAAAGCACGAAGCAGCACCTTCCTCACATCTGAATACCCATGCTTGATTAGAATGCTTGATAAAGAAAAGAACATGATGACAGGAAAATATTAATTGCAGTTTTGTCTAAGGGGAACAAAGAGGAAGCCTACTTGACCATTCAAAGAATCAGGAGCCAGCCTGAAACAGTGTGATGAGCTCGGATTAAGGGGAAAGATTAGAAAGTGGAATTTTGCAAATCCATTTCAAAAATAGGAGAGCTAAGAGGACATGATCCATTTATCTGTTTAGTGATCTGAGGAGTAACCACCCCAGTAACTCCTGGAAGTCTCTGCCATACATTTAAAATGAACCAAAGGCAAAAGCAGTAGTTTGTCATGCCTGGGAGAGAACTTTTTAATATTTAGTAAATATATATATATAATTTCTTACTATATTAATTGAAATACTATTATAAATTATCAATAAACATATATTAATATGTTTTTAGATACATTTTTATGTGAATTTAAATATATTATCTGAAATTAAAATTAGCTGCTCATCAACAGCAATATTCACCCAGCCTGAACATTTAACTGAGGGCCTGGAAAAGCCATGTTCTTATATCACATGAGAGACATCATCAGATATGAGAGGCAGGTGGTGGAAAATTCATCTCCAAGAAACTACAGGAAGAAACATCCATCATCTTCCATGCTGGAGGTCAGGCAAAGCCCCAGCATAAGTCAGGGACATCACAGCTTTTCTGATTTTCCTCTGACAAACACTAGTTTGTGCAAATCATCTCTGAATCAAGATTGCTACAGTTTATACTCATGCAAAATAAGGCATTTTTCAATTAGCAGAAGAGCCAGAAAAAAAAAAAAAACCAAACCAAACCTGAAGAAAAGACCCCAACTTGCATCACTCCTGACCTAAAATATCATTGCTCTCACTAACCCCTTTCCCACCCCCCACATTCACTTGGCTTCAAGTTCAGTATTTGCTTTCATTCTCCATCCTCACTAGCCCCCTTTTTTTTCCCACCCCCTCTTTTCTTTTACATTTGTAATTGCAATTAGCTCAACTCCTGAACAAAAGCCATTGAGAAACAAAAGAATTTTGCTTGAAAGTCTGAAATAAAAAGCTTGAACTTTCCCAAGAGAAACTTCACTCAAACAGCTGGCCACATGTGACTAACAGTCATCTGGCTGACCTGAAATTGCTTTCCATTTCCCCTAGTTTGTTTGGGTTGTTTTAGTTTTGTTTTTTCCCCCTTGGGGTTCTCCCCCCAACTTTTTTTTTTTTTTAATAAAAAACTGATCACACAAAAATGCCACCCAGCTGTATTTCAGTCCTCATCCTTGGGATGCCAGCAACAGCCAGCTCAGGGCAGGCGTACAGTCAGTCTATGTGTATTTCCATACCAGGGGAAACCCTGCCATCAGGAACCTCACCCTGGTTCACACACCCACTGCTGAAACCTGTTGGATACAAGATGTGTTGGAGTCAATGCCTGTTCCTCACTACACAATTTTCATTCGAACTGCACTGCAAGCAGAGCTGATGAACCAAGCATGTTTTGAGTAGAAACCGTGGCAGGCGTGGAACCCATTGCTCTTTCAAGTAGACACATTCATATGTGGCTGTGAGAGTAACTGCCTCCTCCACAGTGGAGGTTCACTACAGGCAAAACACAGCAACAGCCTGAAACTGGAAGGAGAAGAAACATTTCTTCCTACATGATCAATGAAGTGCACCAGAAAGAAAGACATGGATGACTCCCCCTCTACTCTGCTCTCATTGAGACCCCACCTGGAGTACTGCCTCCAGTTCTGGGGCCCCCAACATAAGAAGGACGTTGACCTATTGGAGCAAGTCCAGAGGAGGCCACGAGGATGATCAGAGGGCTCAAGCACCTCTCCTATGAGGACAGGCTGAGAGAGTTGGGGCTGTTCAGCCTGGAGAAGTGAAGGCTCTGGAAAGATTTTATAGCAGCCTTCCAGTACCTGAAGGGGCTACAGGAAGGCTGGGGAGGGACTTTTGACAAGGGCAGGTAGGATAGAACAAGGGACAATGGCTTTATACTGAAAGAGAGTAGGTTTAGATTAGATATTAGGAAGAAATTCTTTCCTGTGAGGGTGGTCAGACACTAGAACAGGTTGCCCAGAGAATCTGTGGATGCCGCCTCACTGGAAGTGTTCAAGGCCAGGCTGGATGAGGCTTTGAGCAACTTGGTCTAGTGCAAGGTCTCCCTGCTAACAGCAGGGGGGCTGGAACTAGGTGATTTTCTAAAGTCCCTTCCAACCTGTTCTATGATTCTATGACTCCACCTGGCATCTTTAACACTTTCCCCATCTCCTTTTTACTTTAGCTTTTAAAACACTAGCTCTGTTGAAATGGCAGGACTGGGTGGTAACCATCGGGAAGTGACAGAAAATATTAAAACAAAAAGAGAAAGAAAACAGAATTCTAGAGGTCTAGGTCTATTTTCCAACTGCAGCCTTGGCTGCTGTGTGACCATGGAGAAAGCTGGCTCTCTCCTCCATGCTCCAACCTCCCTATCTCCCTAGTGGGATTGAAAGTATTCTCCACCTCTTAGGGGGTCTTCTTCACAAAACACACTCATCTGAGGAAAAAATGGTTGGACTGAAATATGTTTCCATAGCAAAGAAACTTAATATTAAAAAAAAAAATTCCAATTTGATTTGGCAATTAACCAAACCCATGCCTTGCTCCTGTGTGGAGACACAACGAGGGCATATAAAAGGTTGAGTTTTGTTGGTTTGGGTTGTTTTGGGGTTTTTTTAATGTTTTGTTGTTTTTAAAAAAAAAAAAAAAATAGTTTGAGGCTGTGCAGGAGCCCAGACACAAGGTCACACCTCTCTGCACTGCTTCTGCAGTTCTGTGTAATCCCAACCCTAAATGTTAAACCAGAATGGAAACTGGCTGGTAGGTTCTCACACTAGGCTGCAGGAAACACCTACGCTAATGTCATACAACACTGTTGTCATCAGAATGAGCAACAATTGTAGCAGCTGCTAATTTCACGCCTCACTTTCTAATTTCACAGACCAAATGTGGCATGGGTGCAGGACAGCCATAATTCCCCAGCACAGTAGCAGCTGGCTTATTCCACAGCTGCCCCAGCCAATGACTAAGGTGGGTGCTGATTTATCTCAGCAGAGCATTTGGCTCCATAGCACAAGAGTGAAAAATAAATATTGTGGACTAAATTAGCACTGGTTTATCTCCACTGACAGCAAAAGGCAACAAACTAATTTGGCAACACGAAAGAGATGAAGGAGATATGAATTCCGAGGCAGACAGCACAGGCCCGTGTACTTTGTCTCATTTTTACGGCTTTAAAAAGCATGCCAAGTTTTTTTCTCTAGAAGCACGTATCCTTAACATAAAATATGCCTTAAAGCATAAAACCATATCTGCAGGCACAAGGTCAAAAGCATTTAATGTGTAGAAATACTTTCAAGGATCATCATATATGAGATTACCATACTTTCTATGAATAGCAAGTCTGGCAATTACACCATCTACATCTTGCTCCAGGCACCAGGTGTGGTTTCTGTTGGAGGTGAGATATCATATGTGCACATCATCACAGCTCCAACATCTGGTAAGCAGTGCTACAAAACAAGGCCAACAGGTTGGTTGTTTCTCCTTCATGTGTAATCTCTAGATAGCTCTCCAGCAGCTGCCAGCTATGACAGCTGTTTTTTCCTGTAGCATTTTGCTTGGAGGAGAAGGGATGGTGTTTATCCTACCGTGCCTGGCACCCTGAAGCTGTGGCCCTCAAACACAACCAACAACACTGCTGTAGTACAGTTATATGTATGCGACTCAATGTCATAGACATTCTGCTAATTCTACAGAAGTCAAAATTAATTCGGTGAAGTCAAAGCATTCTCCACTCATGTAAAACAAACCAGTGTAAGCCAGAACACTGTTTTGAAGATAAGAGGATCCCTGCGTGAAGGGTGGATTTGGTTTCAACTCCCAAGCCCTGACATACTAGCCCACCTTGACAATCATTTCTTTCAATTCCTTTATTATTTCTCCTTCCTGGAGGGCATCGTTCTCTTCCTGACCAGCCTCACACAGCAGCAGTGTGTCACTCCCAGATGCTCCTGGTGGGTGTTTGCAGGGCTGCTATGGAGCTGCAATGCTGGAAGGATGTGAAAGGCCAAAAGAGGAGTTTGCTCGAGAAGCTTTCATTGCAGGGGCTTGAAGAGATCTGGGGAGATAAAGATGAGTGGTAGGGGAAGAGGCAATATTTCTGCAGCCAGGGAAATAGTTTGGAGCAATACGATGACCCACTGCTGGGGCATCGATCATACTTCTGCAACAAAGACATGCTCCCAAAAAGCCACTCACCCAGCTTATCAAGAGAGACCCAAGAGCTGCTCTTCCCAGAGAGCAGCACCAGCCAGCCAAGGATTTATCCTCTATTTGGCACCTTCCTCAGGAAAACACTTAGGGCAGCCAACACACATGGCCTTGTCACACACAACTCTGTAGCTCCTAGCTCTGCCCTGGTGCCATTCTTACCAAATTCTTCTTAACAGCATTTGGAGAGAGGCATGAGAGTGCAAAGCAGCTAAGGCTGAGGCAGGGCACAGACAACAGCATTTAGAAGGATACGTCAGCAGAAGAGGCTGTGAACAGACAGGGTTAAAATTGCAACAGCAGCCTGGAGAACAAAGCAATTGTGGTTAGGCAAAACACACGTCACAAGCACAGTTGAGACTCAGGCGCATCCCTTTTCATCTCCAGTCTGTTGCACATGCTGCTCTGCTCAGTGGCACCCAGCATTTGCTACAGATCAGTTCCTTTGTATGGGCATTAATACAAGTCAAAATTTTGAGGAGCACCAAGACTCCAAGACTGAGAGCTACAGCTATGACTTGAAGGGGACTCATAAATGCCACAGAGCCCTAAGGAGCTGGCTTTTACCTGGTGAACAAAGTGTGCAGTGAGAAAGATTATGGCTTTGTGTAGGCTGGTGCTCACCACTCATCACCGCTGTACTTGAGCGACTAAAATACAGAGAGATCCTCTTTCCAAAACACTCCACAGAGAAACGGAGTGATGACAAGCAAAGAGATGCATTCACTCCCTCTCAGAGTATCAGGGGCCAATCAAAGAACATAAGTCAGGCCACTCGTTATTTGTTTGTTTGTTTTTTTTTTAATAAAAAACTGTCTTTACCTGAACCCAGGAGTTTTGACCCTTTTTTGGGCCCATCCTGTCCAGGACAGGAGGACTGTTGCTTTGCACCAAGGACATGGCCCAGCCAGCAATAGCAAGGTTGGGACGCAGAGTGCTGATGCCAGGTCAGCACTGCTCAGCCAGACTCTACCTCCTCCCAGAACTGCTCCATGCCAACACATCTCTGTCCTGCTGGCTCTGGTGGCTGTTGCCTCCAACTGACCAACATCCTGACCCCAACGGAAACTGGAGGAGGGGGTGGAACAGCGGACAGACAGGGGACAGATGGACTGGGGTAGGGGTTCTCTCCAGTATGGCCATGTCTGTCTTGCACAGGGGAGCCCAGAACAGGACACAGCAGAGGGGAAGGACATGCTCCCTCCACCTGCTGGCAATGCCCCTTGCCTTGGGCTTCACCACTGGTTCCTGACTTCCAACTAGACTTGGTGCCACTGGTCATCACCCTCTGGTCCTAGCCTCTCAGCCACTTTTGCTTCCCCTGCACTGCTCATCAGCCCATGTGGTGTTTGCTTTCTTCCAGTCCTCAGGCACATCTCCCTTTCGGACTGGCCTCACTCACAAGGCCATCTGCCAGCTCCCTCAGCACTTGAGGGTACACACTGGAAAGACCCATCAGGAAATTGTGTATCTCAGCTTTGCTTCAGTGTTCTCTAACCTCCTCCTCTGCCCCCTGATCTAACCAAATCCTCTTGCACTAAGGGTACATCTTTGTTTCAGCCTTTTCCCCAGGTCTCCAGGTCCTGGGATATCTGAAGGCTGGAATGAGCAAGCAGCTGTGCAGCACTGAGCTGCCAACCAGGGTTAAACCACAACAGCCTGTGAGCAAAACAGTTACCTACCAACAGCGAGACTAGAGTGCTCATCCTTCCTCCTCCATCAGGGTGCAGGCATCCCCCGTACCATATCGGGAAGCAGGAAAGCCTCAGCAGTCCAGCTGCTTTTGGATCCATTTCAAAAGCTTTTTGGGTGAGCTGACACATTTATACCACCCAGTGGGGAAGTTAACCTCTACCATTGCCATGAACTGGGAGGAGGGAGGAGTCTCCTAAGTAGTTACACACACAGCCACCCTTCCTTGCCTCAAAATAGGCCTTTAGGACAATGTAAACACACATTTTAAAGCAATGAGATAAACTCAGGACTGTGTATTTAATTTGCCTCTGCCACCAAAGCCCTGCAAGACACAAAAAGGAAAGAACATCCCTTTCTCTGGTCAACAGGACTCTGCAAGAAAGTCTCACATGCAGCAGGCTGCCCAGGCATCAGGTCCCAGCAGCCCCTCACTGACTGCACACACTAATGCAGTGGGGAAATTGGGAAAAACAGCCTTACAGCATAGCTGACATGCTTAGGCCGTCACTATTATTGTCCTGTAAGAAGGGGAGGACTGAGGTGGAGGGTTGATATACCAGCAGAGGCAATTCATCTGTGGATCCATTTCTTCTAGCTGCTATTAAAGCCAGGAAGAGGACAACGAGTCCACTTTTGCTGCAGCTCTGAAATGCTCTGCAGTTTGCCCAATCCATGGACAGGGATCTGCATGACTAGATTTGATTAGGTACTCTTGGCACCAGGCTTGACTGCTGGTCTGAGCTCCCCTGTCATAAGCAGCAGTAAATTAAACAGGAATTATGCAACATGGGTGCCGAGTGATGGAGTAGCAACTGGAATGGAAACAGCTGCCCCTCAAACCAATAATTTGCAGACATGTTATATCATTTGCTATCATTTCACTGTAACTTTTCTCCATGAGGAGAAATTCTATTGTGGAGTAGGGAGTTATATCTGTGGTGTACAGCTAAAGGCTCCTGCAAGGAGCTGACTGCTAGCTACAAGATGGTTTCAAAACCAAACCCCATGAAATAAGAGGTTGCCCTTCCAGTTCAAAGTCACCACTGGATGCAAATGATTCAATTTTTTCTAAGTCACCATGGAATTTTTCAGCCTGAGAGCAGAAAAATCAAGTCCTTTTTGGCTTTCTTTTCATCAGTAATAAATATCCACTTGAATTCACATCAAGTCTTATGAGGCAGCAGGCAGCCACAGTGCCTGTTGCTAGTGCAGAACTTGCTTGTTTCTCCACTCTCCACACACCTCCTGGTCCAATTTTCTGCACCCCCTAGACTTTCTCTCCAAATTTCTGGAGAGGCCAGGGAAGGCAAATGCATGTCTCCAAGGAACCTCCCCACATGCTGCCTCAGCCAACAAACTGCCTGGGGAAACATTAAACTGAGAAGTTTAGTATCTGCATTGCAGAAGATAAACACCTTGGCAAAGCAGGTCAAACAATATCCAAGGACAAAACTCTGCTTCAAGGGAGGTGAACTTAGAGCAGGACCAAGGGGAGTGTAAGTAGAGGGAGAAAAAAAAACAAACCAAACACCACAAAGGCAATGGAAGCAGAAAGAAAGATGCTAAGCTGGCACGAGAACTGAGAATTAGGATAACACAAAAGAAGTCTGATCCACAAGTACAGGCAAAAATGTTCATTCTGTGGAGGGATGCCACTGTCAAGGAGGGCTATTGTCTCCCCAAAGTTTTCAGCAGGAAAAAGCAGGAACTTTAATTGACTGGCACACATGCAGAGAGCAGAACTGTGAGTGTTCAACACAAGCCTCTTCATCTACAACCATGGTGACTTTTTGCTCACCTGAACAGAAACATCCTACTACACTTTCAACTTTCTGCTAAGCAACATGCCACTTCCTAACTTGCTCTTTGAGGTATTTTTGAGAGCCTTCTGGTGGGTGTTGTAGGGTTTTTTTGCTCCGTAACACCCTGCCCCATTCACTCCATGCCACAGAGAGACCCACACAGGGAACCCACTCAGTACATGACTCTGACTCATCCCCAAAACACCATTCGACAGGTGGTTCAAGACAAAAATAATAATGCACATCCTGAAAGAGACATTTCTTATCACCTTCGCTGCACAGAGTGCCCCAGAGCTGTGCTCTGGCCATGACAGTTATGGGTTTGAGTCTTAAATGCTATGGCCACTGACAGAGCTGCTTCAGTAAGCCTGCAGCTTTTGTCACCTCTAAGCAACTCAACACCTGGGGCTTCCATTTTACCGAAAGCACAGGATGTGAAAGAGCTATCCACAAATGGACAGCTTTCAGAATAGGAGACAAAGCTTGTAGGGAAGAGAAAAAGCAGGTACAGCAACAGGGCTGAAGACATTTCCTCCCAGGTTTATGCTGTGATCTCAGATACAGTTAATAACTATGGCCTTGCTGCAAAAAAAACTTCCCTGCTCAAATAAGTGGAGTAACAGAGAACACTTACTCATTCAATACATAGTACTGCCACTTAAAACAGTTAGCTAGAAAAAATAAAGTTACTAATTGCATTTAGTTTTACTAGGTATGTATGTTCCTCAGAAATACAGCTAAGTGGGGAGAGAAAGAGAGAGCAATTAATACCTGGTCTGCACAGTCACACAAACTCATTCATTATTTCCACTGTGGTTTGGGTTTGCCCCCTAGCATACTGTGTGTGAAGCAGCATGACAGAAATGACTTACCAGCAAGCGAGACCTTCTTGCTCTTTTATGAATGATCTCTCTCCTTCCTCTTAACCTCTTTGCACAGTGGGGAGCCCAGGTTGCTAAATACACCGCCTGCTGCGGTTTGTCACTGGCTGCTGTCAGCCTTTTTTAATGACATGTTTTTCCACCCAGCAGAGCTACCACCCTCTTGTAATTTCTGGTAGTGCCTTAGCATCTCATTACCCAACGCCTGCCATGGCACTAATGGAAACACCAAGGACTGAGAGCTCCAGGATTAACTTGGTAGCGTAGGACAGGTCCGTCACCCAGCCCTTTCCCCTTACAGTTGGTTTTAAGCTGTGATGAAGCTTCCGATTGTGATTTAAAGTCAGGCTGAGCTTATAGCTGTTTGTCACTGTACCAGGAAGGACAGGTTGAGGCCAGGGATTTCTGGGCAGCTAACAGCCTGTGAAGGAGCAATGGACTGCTGACAGGTGCCCAGGTCGATCGCTCAACAGCACTGTTGCCAGGCCTTGATGGAGAGGGGCTTCGCAGCAGGTAGATGGGAGGGAGGTCTGGGGGGGAAACATCACTACACAGTACAGGAAAGGTCATTTTGGGGAAAGGCTCTATAAACTCAGTTTATTTGTTCCAGTATTCACAATCTAATTTGACTGCTGTTGACCAAGGGCTAACTCCCCGTCACTGAGCCATGCCAGGGGACAGCATGGCTACTTCTAACTGTTGTCTCCACTAGCAGCATCATTTATTTCACTGCCTGCCACCATCTGAAATCAGGATTACATGAGGCTTATAGTGGACAGTTTGCTTGCTGATGAAGACCACACCAACCAAGGGAACTTCAACAAAAGGAGGAGGATATTTTATCTGAAGCCAGAGCCTGATGCACACAGGGCTACTCCTCACCTACTCACCCTGTCTTTCTCAGAGTCCTGTGTGAAGGGCAGCCAGCTTTCCTAAAGACCAGAAGATGCTCACCATTCAAATCCACTCATTGGCTTTGTACAACCTTGACCAACTCTAGCTGCCATAACCAGGGGACATAACCAAAAGGGCATTGCCCAAGCTTGCTACTCTTAAAGAAGAGCACTTTACTGAGACTGAATCATCACAGGTGGCACCAAAGTCATTTGAGTTCAACACTGCAAACCTTGTGTTCTCTATCTCCTAAGCTTTCCCCATCAAACCACTTTTAAAAAGCCAAGGCTGCCTGACCTTAATTGCCTTTGTTTATGCTTTTACTAGACTGTGCAGCATGACAGATTTTAATGTACTCCAAGTTGTTGTTTATCATCTCTTTTCTGATTAAATGAGGGGAAAAGAAGTTAGAATTCAAGTAAACCCATTCTGAGAGCAAAACATATCAGTACTTTGACCATATTTCATTCCAGTTTTGTAAAAATGCGAAGTCCTGCAAAGTAACTTTTCAGCACTACCAAGTCAGAAGTAGTCTATGCCAAGACAAATTTCCTTATCAGGCTCTTTCCACAGTAATAGTTATATTAAAAAAAAAAAAAAAAAGCCTTGAGAAAAAATTTGTTCAATTTGCCAGCAATTAAAATGACAACTGGAAATAAAACAGTTCAAAAATCTGATTTCTCTATTCTCAAGACACAAATATACTCCCCCAACCAATAGTCTAATACTTTTCTCAAATAAAGCTATTAAAACAGAAATCCTAATCTGCAGCTAAATGAAGGGTTTAAAAAACCCTAAAATGAAAGTTTTACTGGAGACAAGTTGATTCTTTTAAAATGTAGTGAACATTTAATTTCAAAGCAAGAAAAACAAAACCAGAAACATTTTGCAAATGTTAACATGTTTTCAATTTTCCAATTTCTCTTTTGGGAAGAGAAGCAAGAACTACATGATTAATTGACCTGAATGCTTGGGCTGTCCTGGTCCATGTCTTCCTCTCTCCCTTCTCCAGACACAGTGACTTTAAATTGCAAAACACTCAAAAATCTGTGTTGTTCTAATTGGAATTTGACCATAAGGCCACAAGCTTGTAATTCATAACAACAGATTTTTGGCAGAATCTATTGAACTCAGTAAAACTTCATGTGGTGTCAGTACAAATGGCATTATCCCGCCAAAACAAAGGGCAATTGGATTTAAAGACATGGCAGCATTTTCTCCTGTTGAAGACATCCCACTCCATGGCACATAAACATCCTGCTAGCCTCAACCAGATTTTGGAGTAAGGACAGCCACCCCGTGCAAATGGCAGAATGAGGGTGACACATTACTGTGGAGTAACTGCCTGTAATAATCCAGCTGTGCTACCAGGTTGTGGTATTTACCTCAAGCATACAACAAATTCTCAGACTTCGCTGACAGATGTGCTGATTTTTATCCTCAAAGACAGATTTAGGCTAAAATTCATCCTCCAGCTATGCAGGTGCTCACGTTTTCAAAACAAGATAAAAAGTCCACAATTTCCATGATGGCTCATCCCAGTGGCTGATTGCTTTCTTATCTCTTTGTGCCAAATGTCCACTTTGAGTTTGCAGAAGTTGGCTTCCAGGTACTGACCCCTGTTCTACCTTTTCCTCACTGCTTTCTCCCCAGTTACCATCCATCACTGTCCTCAGAATTCCCCTCCACCTTTGATCCTCTCACCAGGGCCGAGCTCCTGGATTTCATTATGAGACGGCATCCTCTCTAAGCCCAGGCCTGGGTTTGTGGCCCTCCTCTGAATTTTTGCAAGGCTTTTGGCAGTTTTTTGCTAAACTGCACACAGATCTATCAACACATTGAACGCCTGTGATGTCCTCTACTCATCTCAGCTCTCCAGTCGTCCCCTTTTCACGCACAGGGATGATACCAGCAGATTTTCCCCCTCCCTGTTCAAGGATTTGGTCCCAGAAACTCACTCATAGACAATTCCCAGTAGATACCTGGAGGGATGGAGGTTTACAAGTATGACTACATTCACATAAAATAAAAGTAATAAACAAACACCTAATGTGATGTGTTCCTCCCTGCCAAGAGCAAGATCCCTCCATCATTAAGGCTTCCTTAGATCACTCCTCAACAGTGACTAATGGGATCCAAGATCCGACAAAACCTTCAAGGCTCCCCAACATATATTCCAGTTAACTTAAAGCAGATTTCTCCACAGAGCTTTCCTGATTTTCACAGACACTTCACAGGAGCCAGTCCCAGCAGACCCAGCTCCTCACTACAGAGGCCAATGTATCTCTGCTGGGACTTAAGCAGTTCATGAGATCTCAAAGGTACAAATGACCCTCAGGTATCACTTCCCACTGGCACTCAATGGCACTTCAATGTCATTATTATTTCCCACATTTTCAACTCCTATATATTTTCACTGAGTCAGTCATGAACCCATTTCATGTTTCCCAGAGTCAATCCTGAAGCAATTAATTATTTATAACCAAGTGAGATGCTCCCAGAAATACTAAGCCCTTGCAGCTTCCAAGTAAAAAGCTATACCTGGGGAGGGAAGGGGGGAAACAATACCTAGCCTTCACTGAACCAAAGGCAAAGTGAGCTCAACCCTTATCAGACACCAGAAAAATCCACCAGTGATGGGACACAGTCTCAGCCAAGGAAACACTACATTTGGTATCCACACACAGCCAGACACCAGAGAACAGGCCCTCATGGCCCAAACACCAGATTTAATCCACTCCTCTGATAGCTTGCAGGATTTTTAAAAATGTTTGTTATTAAAATAAGAGTTAGATCATGGAGGAACCACAGACTCGGGACCCTCAGAGCAGCCTCCAGGGCACTGCTATCAGGGCCTCTCCAGCTCTCACAGGTGGCAGCAAAAGTCCCTGGCTAGCAAGGACAGCTTTTAAAAGTTTTTAGCATCTCTCTCTAACAAATTTTAAAACCAAGCAATAAGCAATCCCAGGAAAACCTGTCAGATTTGTCAACTCCAATCCTACACATACTGGGTTGTCTACACCCAAGATGAATTTGGTTTGTTAATAAAACAAGACAGAAGCATTACAGAGCAAGGAAAGCAAAACAAAATTTGCTTGGCAGAAGTAAATGACCACAGTTCATACATGGCACACTCAAATACATCCAGTTTGGCACACTGTTGAAAGAAAACAAAGGTCCAGATTTAGCTGCACATGCGGCAACAGTTTACATTAAACATCTAAAGCACAGGCCCAGCAGGTGAAGTCTCTACACATGTAATTTCATCCCCCAGCATTGTAAGACATTAACCATGTGTCCAGTTAAACATAACAGCAACAAGCCTTAAGCCTTTAAAGCTTAAAACCTTTAAAAATTATAATACAAGTAGAAAATGGTTTGTTAGAGGGCCTTATATCTCAAAGTTATCACACACTGCTTCCACATCATGCTTCCAGTCCTGGCTTTGCTCACTGCAAATGGACTACAGGAAAGAAACCCTGCAAAACTCCCCCTGACAACACTTACTGCCCTCCTGCAGCCATGACAGCGTTCGATGAGCTCTTCAGCTGCAGATGCAGAGGTAAAACCCAGCCAAAATCAGCAGAGCTTGGTTTGAAATAACCACTGCAAAAGACAAAGGCATTTCACTAGGTTTTCTCTCCCAGGATAACACAGCTTGGATGTACCAGCAGGTTTGCAAACCAGGATCATAACAAGTTCATAACATGCAAAATCTTACTTGGTTCCAGCAGTAAGTTTTAGTCAGATCAGACTGATCACTGTCCTTGGTCACAAGCCACAACGCTGAGATGCTGCAAACAGTCAGGGCTGAGCAACCCAGTGTTTTCCAGCACTGCTGACCTAGAACACCTCAGCTCACCATAGCTGTGACATGGATTGGTGATGAGCCTTTATTTCCCTGTCAGCCTCATGCAGCTAGTGATTAGTGGGTTCAGGTGGCTGCCATTAAGCTGTTGATAGCGGCACTGCCTTCCAGCTCTTGCTTGGTTATATGAACTCAAAACTACCAAGGGAATGACCCACTCTATAATGCAGTCTAATAAATTTTGTCACAGCTTGTCTCGCTGCATAAAAGAGATGTATCCAACACAAGCAGTAGGGTTCTGCTCTAGAAGAGCTCAGTGTTTGAGGAGAGAAGGGGAAAAAAGGCTTAAAAAAATATAAAATAATCCAGCACTGCTGGTTAGAGAAGCCTGAGTGAAAGTGCATAAAGCAAGACCTAGAGACTAGTACTGTGATGAATTTAGCTGCGCTCCCTGCACAGTCTCATTGGTTTTCATGTACATTATCTCCAGGTTCCCAACACCCTGACCTAGAAAGTAAAAAAAAAAAAAAAGTTTGTCACTGCTACAGGTATTGAAAGCACAAGTCAATGGCATTTTTTTAGTTAGGCTGCATAAGGGCTATTCCTGTCCCACAGCACTGGCCAGCATCTCACTCTGCACTGGGACAGCCAGCAATGACCCTGCTTGGACACTGGCTGGTCCTTCCAGCCTCGCACGACAATTGTTCTGCTTTGCAAAGCTGCTTTCATGCTGCTTTGCACAAGGCAGCTGGGCCGAGCCGCTGCGGTGCGAGAGCAAGCGCGTAGGGGGAGCGCTGCAAGGGCGGCAGGTGTCTCCTGAGATTCCACGCAATCCCTCACCAGGGACCTCTAATCCTGTCAGAGTCAATTTGTTGACAATTTTCCACAGCGCTTAAGTACCAAGAGAGAATTGGTTTATCACAGGAAACACTTCCTCTCTAAAGCTGTTTAATTATTTCCGTATGTGTTGGGTAGGCGTAAAATGTGTGCAGGAATGATTTACAGGGAGAGAAGCTAGAGAAATGGAAGAACAATGCAGGGACCAGTCCAGCTCATCTTCATCACAACACATGGCTGCTCCATTCAGGTCCTGATAATGGTCCATGCCATTTGGTTTCTTCTACTACTGGGGACTATAGACCGTAAAGCTGCACTGGACCGTAACATTAACGTTCCTCTTCCCATTCCTCCATGAAGGAGCAGCATTCAGGCAGAGAGGAAGCTCAGCCCAATTGCCACGTCTCAGACCACAGAGATTAACGTCCTCACTCTCTCCACCGTTAATTCATTGTATGAATTTGGTTATCTTGCAGGTGTCTTGATATCCAGAATCAACTGTTTCCAAAAAACAGGTCACTAACATCTGTCAGCAAGTTTATTGATGTACAATATGGCTGCAAGAATGTTTATATACCATCTCTTGCAGCAGAGTTACGTTGCTGCTGTTGGTAAGACTTTTGCAATCCTTGCAGAAAAAACAACATATTGATCTTATCACCATCACTGCAATTTGAGATGTCCCTTCTCATGTCGATCTTTGGTATGCAATGCTGTTAGTCACAATAGTATTTGATCAAATTCTTCCAGCTTCGGGCTGAATTTCTTCTGAAAACCAGAAACAGAGAAAAAGAGTCACACCAGAAGAACCAGATGAGTTTCCTAACCACTGGGCTGGTGGCTGTTCTGGGTGGTCTTTTGCACTCTTTCATGAAAAGTACTTAAAAGCATGAGTGTTAAAACCAGATGTCATAACTTTGGAAAGTGTTGAGAAAAGAGTAACTCATTTCCCAATATGGTCTGTCTAGCCTTCAAGTCCACCAGGAGTCTGTGAGAGCTTCTGAGGCTCAGCATTTGCAAAAGTCAAGTTTCAGTCTGGTTACCTGGGAAAAGCCCCAAACTGGACATGCACTTCAAAATCTGGGGTAGACAGGCATCCTCTCTACAGCACAGGAGACATCTGGTAAACTTGTTTTCTTGTAATTCAATATTGCTGTTAGCTTTCTTACATAGCCCATATTAATTTACAAATGGTGTTGTACTGACAGAGGGGTTTATCAGCTACTGCACAGTTGAGCTGATAAAAGTTCTTCTCTTACAGCATCACATCAAATCTGAACAAATGACTTGAGAGGTAGTACCATTTCTGTAAAGAGACAGCTGTAAAATGGTCTGGAGAAGAAGGAACTTTCTACATGCTAGTATGGTAGAATTCACCCTCTGGTAAATAATAAAATGATTAAAAATGACACTGAGTCATGGGTGGTCCAGCTGCCCCTTTGCCTCATGTGGTCAACAGACCCAGTTTTTGGTAAGGACAACACTGGCTATGACATCCTAGAGGAATTCAAATTTGCACAAAGTGTTTTATAAATGCCCAAACAGTGTTACAAACGAGCACAAGGCTTGTCTTCGCTCTCCAGCTTCTCCATTAACATCCCCAGTACATTGTTAGTCTGGCGTTTTATCCTGCCTGGAGGCTGAGGAATATCTGGAATATTCTTGACTCCTCCCTGTTCAAAATAGAAATCAGAGGCTCTCAGTTACCACCCTGAAATTTGCAGAGGAATTTCCTTAATGAGCTGAAGTAAATAACCATTTTCCCACTGAAAATTTAAAGTATGGAAAATCTAGACCACTCTGCCATGAAAAGAAAGAAGGAAATAAAACAAACCCCAACCATTCAGTGGGAGATGCCTCATTAAAATATGGAAAAACAAGAATGTTGTCAGGAACAGATGATTTAGAATATTTCTAAGAGATTCCAGGGCTGGGCATGGATTTGCTTTCATCATTACAGAAAACACACGGAGAGACAGTGTCTCTTTCAATATTATTATCTTGAATTAGTTATTGTGTCCACTTTGAATTCTCTCAATCACATTTTTCCATCACTCAGGCTAAAAAAACCCATTTTTTTTCATATCCCACTTCAGGATCCTTCCTCCTCCTCGGAGCAACTTGCCATTCCTTGCTCCTGAAACGAAGCAAGCAGTTGTTCTGCAATATCGTGTCTCTTTTGGTAATGGTGTTATAAATAAGGAGAAATAAACCCTGGAGCAAAAGAAGATATTAGTTGCTCTCATATCTTTACTGGTAGAATAATTGGCTGCACTGTAAGCCTGACTCTACTTGATTTTTCTATCTGTTACTGCTGTGCAGGTTACATTTACTTTCTCCCTCTCTCTGTCCCTTTGTCCTATGTTTTCCTTCCACCAGGCTCCTGCCATCACCCCTTCCTAACAAAGTCTGATATAAAGCTGACAAAATTCAACTCTTTCCTTTGCTTTGTCTCCTCTCTTACTGTATCATAAAATAAAATGCCATGTGATAAGGCATTTTAAGAGGGAGAGGTGATGATTAGAAGAAGGGGAGATGTCTGTGACAGTCTGGCAGGATGAGGCTGAGCAAATGTGTGGAAGAAGGGAAAGATGGGCAAAGCAGCCCCATTTCTACATCTACAATGTCCTTTCTCTTTTGTCAGAGCATGACAAAGACAACAACTGACCAAAGGCCTGAAAAGAAAGAAAGCCCTAGCAGAGTACCTTGAATAATCAAGGATATATGAAGAAAGATGATATGACTGGACAAGGGAAACCCACCAGTGGCACAGCTAGATGAATTTATGATAGCAAATTAAGTAGCAATGGCATGGTGCAGCAAGGGGAGAGGAAGGAAGGACAGTGCCACTGAAGCAGAAGGATAAGCCAGGTGCCATGGGAAAGCTGACCAGTGATGTGACTTAACGCGACAAGGGCAATTCCAGAGGGCAATTAAGCACTGTAAGAAGAAATATTCTACCTCACTTCAAACTTCTCATCTCCTCCACTTAAGGGTTACACCCACCTGCACTCCTAACTAGCATGGAGCTTGTATTGTTTTAACTTGGAGGTAGGTGAGAAAGAGGATTTTAGAGCTGGAGCTGAGCAGCAGCCAAGTTCAGGGTGCCTTTTGCCTGCTGGACTGTGATAACAACAAGCTAAGCCTCTGAAGCACAGCTGCAGCAACCAGCTTAGCTGACGTCGTAGTCAAGGTCTGCGTGTGCTGCAGGACTCGTGTCATTGAGCTCCTTGGTTGTTTTTAGTATTACTGTGACTTTCAGGGCAGGGAAAGTGTCTTTTTCGTGAGGAAAAAAGAAAAAAAAAAATAAAAAATGTGCACACGAGTTTGTTCCCCACAGCCGAAAACAGGAATCTGCGGGTAGAAACAGAGAGGGAAGTTTAGGTTCTGTATCTAAGGGGGGGCTCAGGTCTCAGAGCTGCCAAGTGAGCAAAACAAACTCTCACATCCCTACAACCTGAAAGCATGCAAAACTGGCTTTGAAATGGAAGGCTGCAGAGAAAGGAGAAAGAGGCCGGATTAGCATCACTCCACTGAGCCCAGCAGAGAAGAGCAGGAGTGGATACTGCTGTACTCTGTGACCTGTACTTTCAATGTCCTTTTATTTATTAACAGCCTGCCAAAAATAAATCCTCAGCCGGCTTTGCTGCAGAGCAGCAACATGGGCCCTTTGAAATTTGCCTGCATTTTAGACACACCAGTACAGCAAACAAACGCATTCCCAGAGACAGGACTGGAGGTGGGCAAGTCAGTAACCACCATGGTGTGGCCCATATCTGAAATCTCCACAGGAGATATCTGGGGAAACTTTTCCAGGAGAGGAGATATCATGGGAGGCTGACTTTAGCCCACAGAAGAGAGTAATTTTGAGGATTAAGCATGGCCTCTGCGAGAATGATGTTCCTCGCATGTACATTTTTTATTTCTCTCAAGGTAGACTCACTCAATCCTCTTCCCTAAGAGACAACAACCAACACGCCTGTATTTACTTTCTGAAGTATAGAATGGAAGTATATCAAGGCTTCTGAAATAGATAACAGCAGTCTGTGCTCACCTGGATTTGCTCTGAATCCAGAGTGAAAACAAGCAGATCAGTACAGCAATTCATGGAGTCCCAGGGCTTTAGATTAATCCTTGTGAAGAGGCTGAGCTTCTGGCCCCACAGACAACAGGAGTGCTATCAGTGAAGCTCTACAAAGACTGAGGCACTGTGCGTGCTGTAAACAGGTACCATTTACTCTGTTCTCCTTGTCAGCAGATCTAAACAGGGGCCTACTGTCAAACAGGAATATTGAGTATCTCTAATTAGGATCAGCATCTTCCAGAACAATGGGATAAATGCCTGGCCCAGCTGGCAGAAGACGGAGCCCTAATCATGGCAGCAAGACAGTCACTCAAGACTGTGGCCTTTGCAGGCACATCAAAGAAGCCAGACAAGGCCTAGGAGCCTTTGTGATTATCTAAAGCGACAAAGGGAGGCAGAAAGAAAAACTGGGGCGGCAAGTTTCTCAGTTTGTCTCTAGTCACTTTTCTGCCTCTCAGGTGGTATGATCACCTCACACCTATGGGAAATGGGAAAGAAATATTGCCTTTTCCAGCAGCTCGGTACCTGTCTACATCAGATGACTCACAGACCCCTTGGCAGCAAAAAATCTTGTCAAGCTGGGACAACACGTTACTCACTGGCTATCCACAGCTCTCATCCCTGTGCTTGAAGATCTCAGCCACTCCTTGGCATGCAGTATGCCCTTGGGTGGGTGATACAGCCTGGGTTCCCTTAGGTTGAAACACAAAGTATATTTTTAGCACATTGCAAATGATCTGTAGACATTTAGCACTTTCCGTGGTGCTCAGACCCACTCATGCAGGGAACAGAGTCACCAGCAGACTCTGCTGTAGATGTGAGAGGTGGGTGGTAATACAGTTAAAAGTCCCTTTGAGTCCCAAGGATTGAGTGCTGCTCAAGTATACCTTCCAGGTCATTATAATAGCCTAATTTCCTTGCACATTTTTCATGGGTGAGGTCACATTGCTGTTCTCCTCTGGTGTTGCCTGACTCTGAAACTGAGGAAGGAAATTACAACCTAATACTAAAATTGTGGGATTTTTTTTTTTTAAGAACTTGAAGTATCACATAATAAAAATGCTAATAATATGTTGCAATCCAGTTCTCCTTCAGTCAGATGGTTTTGCACTAAGAGGAAGCTGTTGCAGATGCCCTGCAACCTGGTTAGTGTAATATCTGGGCATGAGAGGACATCCCAGAACAAACTGTTCTTCTCTGACTTCCCTAGAGACCAATTAACACTGACAGCTCTTTTCTTTTGGGCCAAGATGATTTAATAATTCAGTGTTATTACATTTTCATCTGTTTCTGGTCTTCCATTTACTAGTCCTCAGTGATGTGAGGTGTAAGAATCAGGGTGAAGACCAGAGGAGAGACCTGAACCCACTTTTTTAAACAACTCCCTATTCTCAACACATTGCTCCCTACTGCAGTAGCTGTGACAAGAGACTGGCAAGTGGTACGAGTGACCTTCAAAAGGATTAGCCAGGGATGTGTGACTGCCAGTGAATAACTGTATTCATTTATTATGCGTGATGAACAGTAAATCATTCTAGGAAGATACTTTTCCATTCATTTGTTGCTTGAGAATGATTAGCAGCAAATAGCTCTTAGAAGCTTTTCCAGTGGAGCTGAGCAAAACACACACAGGGAGAGACAAAAACTTTGTCCCATTCACTTGTGGTCACCTCACATTGATAGAGTTGGCCAAATGTTGCAAAAATGGTGTGTGAGCACGTATGTGTGTGAGCAAGCACAGATGTCCTTTCATCCAAACTCTTATATCTTCTGGCCTCCTAACCATGCCCATGCTACTACTGGAGACAATGTTTGCCTAGGTTTTGTTCAGATAGAGCAATGGTTACCCTTTGAACAACAGAGTTCATGTGTAAACTAATGAACTACTGATAAAATGGAGCATTTCCCTTATCCAGACAGATAGCAAAAGGACACCAGTGATAGGACTACCTCTACACCCACCTATCACTGTGGATTTATCAAAGCTGGCGGGCTTAAGCTGCTGCTTAACACAAGAAGCTGCCATTTCTACCCACCCACAGGTAGAAACACTATAACAGATCTAAAAGAAAGAAACCAGGGATCCTGAATCAAGATGTAAATCAACATCCCATGTTGTGTCCCCTCCCACTCCACCCTGGATATATGAGATATTCTTGTGTTGTGCTCACCAGTGTGGTACGAATACACCGAATAGCTAGAGCATGGCTAAACTGGATACTATTTGGCCAAGGGGATCAAGGACCAGTGTGTCCCAAGGCTGCTTCATAGGATACTTCCCTTACATGTGTGAGACCGCTGCTCAAGTCCTTGCCATTCAGTTTGGAGCAAAAGCTTGCCTTCACAGGCTGAGAGGCTATGACTTGGATGCAGAAAAGGTGACTTTCATGTTAAGGAGGCATGATGGCCTAGCAGCTAATCTACCAAGTGTAACTCAGGAGACCTTGCTTGTCTTACCTCTTTCCTATGACCTTGGGCAACTCCATCTATCTACCTGTTCCCACTCAGCTTCATCATTACTTCTGTTTTATTTTTTAGATAGTAACTGCTCACAGGTTCATCCCAAAGGCACTCTCCTCTCTCTCTGTAGGCATGACTGAAATTCAAATAACGGCAAATGAATTTCTCTTTTCAACTACACTTCAAAGTCAAAAGAGGTCATGTGTACATGGACACAAATAGAAAGCCAGTGGGGCTATTTGCTTCAGATGATAATGCTGTATTTCACAGCCCCATTCTCCAGCAGCAAAATTGCTGGCATTTTGCTCAACATCATATGACTCTTGAGTAGTGAGGATTCAGTGCATCTCCACTTGGAGTTAACAAAATAATTAACTGTTATTCGGCACAAAGAGAAAGTCATAAGATTGCAAAGAGTTGTGCTAAGAATGCAGCTACATGGAAGAAGAAGAAAAGCTCTGAGCTGATGATTAACTACCCATATAGCCAGGGCACTGACTGCGGCACTATCATTTTCTGTCTATTCACAGCTGCTCTTGGCCAGTAAGAATTGGTATGAAGCACAGGCTCCAGATTAGCTCATGTTCATGCAGAGCTAACAATTACCTTTGGTTTTGACTGTTGTAGGGAACTCCACAGCTTCCTTCCCAATCCATGCTCATATTTTCCAACCCTCAAAAATGTCATGCGCCCAGAGAAATAAATTCACAGTGGAAAGGAGTAGGTAGAAACCTCACATCTTTCATGGGTTGGAGGGATTTCTTGGAGTAATGGCAGTTTTCCCAATTTACATCTTTTCTCCACATAACCTTACCATTCATCCCCCTTTCCTCCTGAAATCTATGCTGCACAGCTCTTTTCCCAACAGCCTGTCCTGGTTTTTGCTAGGATAGGGTTAAACTACCACACAGCCATAATGTTTATAAATCATTCATGAGAAGCAGCTATAAGGAATTATTAACATTTCGGCTTTAAGAAAAGGCTTACAATGCTATCCCTTCAAATGTGCAGTGGATTCAGGGCTCCATCGACAAGGCTCCAAATTGCACTGCGCCCTTTCCACATGGCAGCCCTCAAGGCCACCAAACCTCCATGAAAACTACTCCTTCACAAAGATAAACAGCGATAACCACAGGTTTTTCTGCTGGGTCCTCCCACACAACGCTAACTAGTAATTCCTGTTGACAACAATCAGACTTCTTATGTGAGTAATAACATATTAATTTGAGAGAAAAAGGATATTTAGTCATTCAAATCAGGAGCTGCCACAGCCTTCTAATTTAGGGGGCAGTTTGTTTTCTTCACACAGTTTCCTGAGCAGGCAGATATCTCAGAGACTAACAACTGGTCTTATCTACGGTTTAGCACTGGAAAAGCACAAGAAAAATGCTTACCAGTCTGGACACTAAAACAAAGAAATCTGGATTTATGTGCAGAATAACCACAAATGGTACATGATTGATTGATTACACATCGTCATATGACAAGCCCACAGCTAATGAAGCATAATGCTGAATAGATGAACATGAAATGAACTCCATTAAATAGCCTATAATAAACATTTTGTTCCAAAGAATTTTTCTAGACTCTTTTAAAAGCCAAAAAAAATCACAGTAATATGTAATACCTGGACTACTACAACATAATTAATGAACTCTCGAAAATTTAATAACAACTGTTGTAATAAAAAGAAGAAAAAAGGAGTTGGGCCAGGCGAGTCTCATTGTCTGGAGCAGACAGGACTCCCTTGTCTCAAAATAACCCCAGGCCCTTCCTTCTTTGCAAGATGAACTATGAGAAGTTGTACAAGACCATCCCAACCTCTCTACATCAGAAGCTCTCTCTTGGGGCAGGGAGAGTGGTGCTAGCTGATGGTGAGGCGAAGGCTCTAGCTCCAGCCTTTTCTCAGCTGGTTTCCACCTCACTGGGGACAACAGAAACAGCCACTTCCAAGCCACTGAAGTAAATGGCTCAGCTGGCAAATCGATCCACTTCAAAACCCGCCAGAGTTAAACATGGTAGTACAGAACCACAGCACACAGAGATGGCAGCGCTAAGCATGGTCTGCAGAAGATGGGCCACCACCCCATGGACTCTAGGAGCACCTGATCTGTGCCAAGCCATGCAGGTTTACTTTAGCTGGAAACACAAGCACCGACTGTCTACTGTCCTCACTAGGATACTGCATGATACTTTTGCCTCTGTTACCAACAATGATCATTTTCATGGATCACTTCCCCTTTTGGGACAAAAGTACAACTTCCTCAATATCAGACAAATGCTTTTCAATTCCGAGACATGCAATCACAAATTTCTGAAGGTAGGCAAGCCATCAAGTCTGAAAAAACCCTACCTTTTTTTAAGCACTGACAGACTCTAAGAATCATGCCAACACTGAAGCAAGAATGCTCACGGACATATTATACAAGTGAAGAAAAAAAATCAAAGTATTTTCTTCTTCTGCAGCATCTCACATCCTGATGTATCAAAGCACTTTACAACCCAGTGATCTCTGTGAAGCACCTATGGGGTTTGCAAATACTATGCCCATCTGGGAGATGGAAAAGCTGAGAAATGCGAAGACGGTGTTTCTACCTATTAGAAATGACTTCTCGCAACCACTATGAGTGAATATGATTTTTCAAGTCTTGAAACTGAAAGTGTGAGGAAATTTTCACCAGAACTCTCATTTTCCACAGATAAGGCAAAAATGCTTCAAACAGCTGAGCTTTACGATACCTTTAAGAAATGATGGCGCTCCCACCAAACACATCTTCAGGATTAGGCATTTCAAGCAGAGGCACCTCTTTTGTTTTCCTTCCAGAAATGTTCCCTGCGATGTTTGTTTTGTTGGTTATGTTGGAGTTGGAGTGACTAATTTTGCAGGCGCTCAAACAATAAATATCTCCCTTGAATCTCCCAAATTTTGAAAATCTCAGTAACAATTATAAAGGAAGGGAGCTGTTCTTCTTTCTCTAGCCAGTGAGAATCTCTAAGACAGGTAGGCATGACATACAGTCCCAGCTGCAAATGGTCAGGTGGACCTTTAGAGACTCCAGCTTGCCAACCTCATTTTGTACCTCCACCTTCCTGCCACATCCCCAGTATCCTCTTTTGCCCCTGAAGACAAATGCTCACCTTCATCCCTTTGAAATTACCTAGAGCAGAAGGAAATAAATTAAAATATGAAAACCTGGATTGTGACTGATGGAAATCCGTTCATCTGCCTCTAGTAACTGCTCCTAGAAAGCACAGCGGTGTCAAAGAAATAACTTCTTTCAGAGGATCTCTACATACCAGATTGCATGGACTGTGCTGAGGTAAACATCTACATTTCTGCACGTCACCATCAAAACCGGTAAAACTCATTCCTATAGAAAGTCTTCTCTATCATAAAATGGTGGAGGCTAGTAAAATATTTCTGTTTCTTTGGAGTTTCTCTACATTGTAATTTTGATAGGACCAGTTTGTCAGTGCGTTCTTCCTGTTATTATCATTCATAAAAGAGCACAAGATCATTATCTTCCAATAACTGCACTGACTCTGTAATAGTAGGTTGTGGTGGCTCGTTGTGATGGGAAGTCACTCCGGAAACCTTGCATGATCTTTCACAGTCATGTTACAAAGAACATCATCGCTGTTCACCTCCATTTCTGCTGATCACTTGATATAGCAGCATTTCCACCAGAAAGGGCAGTTAGAAAGAAAGCAAGCATACAGAAAGAAAGGAAGGAGAAAGCATGTGCACATACACATAATTTCTAGGCAATCTCCTATTAACCCAAAGAAGACAATCCTGGGGATCAGAAACAGAGTGGAAAAGTAAATTTCTACTAAATTTTACAATACCTACTTACCATGGCCCACCTGAAATAATTTCGGCAACATTTTTAACTGTAGGAGCCAAGTTATAATACTTTGTCTGGACTGGCTTTATTAGGAGCTTATGAATTAAATTGAGAATGAATGCTTTAGTAGAGGCTTTCTGGCATCAAAGAACTAGCTGCAATAAGCTTTCTTGGACTAAGCTGAATTATTAATGTTGATTATATAAGAGTACCATTCACCTTTCAAATGCTGAGGGTAATTAGGAATTGCTCAGCAGAATAGCTGGGGAGAAATCACTCAAACAACTTTCTTATGCAGCGCCTTTGAAAGGAAAAGAAAATTAAAACCCTGCAAGAAAGGCTGCTCTGCTAATATGCATGCTTTCTGCAGATTTCAAAAAGATTTAAAGAAATAAAGGAATTATTTTCTTGCAAATTACTTTTGTAGTTAAACATTCGCTTTTGAAATGGGATGTGTTTTCAGCACCACAGCATTAGAAAGGAAATGAAGACGTTGCTCTAAATGCTTAATGATACACTGAGTTGCTTACTTTTAATAAAATCTCATTTCACTAACATCATTCTGCTGAGGAAGATGTGTAAAATAATGCCAGAGAACCACCAAACCAACGCCACAATATTACATCATTGCTATTAAATATTCTTCTTTGTGCATTCACGCCATGCTTCCACACATTTGATGCATGAGAAGTGAAAACGGCAGTGAGCTAAAGCACCTCAGTGTTCCCTTCAGCGTTAATCAAGTTTCCAGGATGTTAAATGCCTGCAGGGTTACATCGCTGACCCAGCCAAAACACTGCCACCAAACTTTATCTCATACAGACAGGAGGTATTACCAAGTACCCGATGCAGGGAACTCATGCAGCACAGTCACGCACAGGGCAATTAAAGGCTGATTTTAGGTACTCTCATTTCCCAGACAGCATTTCTCTTAATCTCTGAAAGATGAAGAAGGAAAGAAGCAAAATGCACAAATTAAAGAATGGCTTGCCTTTAAAACAAATGATCAGTACCCCAAATGATCAGTGCCCCAAATAAAAATGGAAGCCGGAGCCTGGCTCTGCGCCTGCTGCTGATGCTGAGCCTGCCTCACTCTGCCAGTGGAGTGGGCAAAGCCACTCAAAAAGACCCCAAAAGCCAGCCTACACCTCACACCCACAGTTCATCATCTTCCTTTTTTTTTCTGT
Source organism: Antrostomus carolinensis (assembly GCF_000700745.2). Classification (NCBI taxonomy): domain Eukaryota; kingdom Metazoa; phylum Chordata; class Aves; order Caprimulgiformes; family Caprimulgidae; genus Antrostomus; species Antrostomus carolinensis. The sequence continues at coordinate 80,516 of NW_010327790.1, forward strand.
CCCTAGCCCTGTGCTTTTCTCTCCTCACTACCCAATTTCCCTTTCTGTTCTGACTAATCTTGGCTCAGCTGAGCAATCCTCTAACAGCCTGACCTTAGTTTCTCCCTCTGCCCCCCCACATCTCTCCCTTCTCACTCCAGTCACTTTGATCATCAGGAGAACACATGACCCACTTGAAAGCAAACACCACTCAAGTCATCCCAGGTATGAAAAGAAACCAAAAGCACTAAAATCTCTGAAGAACTTGGGGAGAACATGCACCATCCTGCTTCCAGGGGAATGTGCTGCCAAAAGCTCCTCCAGCAGAAAAAAGCGCCTTTCTTCTCTGGTTCTTGTGCTCAGGGTTTCATAGTTGTTTCTGCTCCTTCCCCTTAATTTTCTGTTCTCACTCTCTTACTTCTCTCTCTCCCTCAAGCACACCCCAGACCAAAACCTAGCAAAGCCTTCTTCCTGAAGGGCATCATCTCTGGTTTTGTTTCTTTTTGCTTGGTGTCCTCCATCACCTGCCTCCTACCACAGAGAGTTTCTACGGGTGCTTGTAACTGCTTCCAGTGCAGGGCAGAGGCTGCCTCGCCACGGTGGCCAACGTTCAACCCAACCGACCGCAGTGGGTCTGCAGAAAATGCAGCCTCTCAGTTTCAGAAGGTGGGAAAATAACCCAAAGGCTTGTCAGACATTTATTTTATATATATTTTCTTACTGCTTTTGGGGGGCATTTTTTGTAACAGAGCCTTGTCATGAAGTAGAGAGCAGTTTGCAGTAGTTG
>NW_010327790.1:81315-91962 GCF_000700745.2 Antrostomus carolinensis
CCACCTTCTCCACTGTACAGGGAAAGGAACAGACCTCCAACTACCTCCAGAACAAGGGCACAGAAGTGATAGATAGCCTGTGAGAGGGGGGGAAAGGAGGAGGAGGGTCTTGTTTTAAATTTTTAAGAAGGCTTTGTTTAAAATTATTTAATTTAGACATTCTTTAGGAAAAAAGGCACGGTGTATTTGGACACTCTCCTGTTTACCCTGCTTTTACAAAATTCTGCTTCTTCAGGCAATTGTTTGTGCCAGAAAAATCAGCCCACAGAGCACAGGGTCTCTGGATGGGGAAAAATTTGAATGTGGCTCCTGTTGTTGCCAGTCATGCCTTGGCAGAGGGGCTACGCATACAGTAACTGATCCCTCAGGACTTCATCTTCTGGCTCCTTCACCAACAGAACAGCGAGTCACATAATACACACTAGTCATGTGATACTTTAACAAATCTTTTGCCATCTACATCTTCATAAGCTTCACCTCAGCCACCTGGGCTACTGTGTGAGAGTGGCACGTTACAGGCTTTCCTGCATCAAATGTACAACTTCCCTGCAAATCAGTAGGATCTGAGCAACGTAAACTGTCCATTTCCCTCCGATACAAACCAAGTACTCCTGTTTCCTTCAAAAGGTAAAAAAGCACATTTTCACTTACCAGGTCTGTGCCTCCTGAGAAGGGCAGACCAGGACTTAGGACAAAACTCTAGATCTAAACTTCAGTCACACTGGAGAAGTGGAGGCTTCATTCCAACCCTGATTTTAGATTCTTCCATGTCTTTAATGGTCCAGACCAAAACCCCCATTCAAACTACTTCTGAACCCCAAGGCAGTTCGTTCTCCCTCTGGTTTGAAGGGAAGGAATTCAGGAGAGGATTTGGGGGGATATCTGAAGGGATTCGCTGGTCTACAGAAAAATCAGGCAAGCAAACAAATTAACACAATCTTTTCTTCAGAAGACCATTTAGATTATGAGAGTTTAAAAAAGGAAAGCACAAAAGCAGGACTCCATAAGGATGCCTACTCTGGCAGTCAGTGTTGAAACGGGCCTGGAAAGGCTGTCTGTCCTTATGGGCAGCAGCAGCCTTGCGCAGGCGTGCAGCACACAGAAAGCAGCAGCCTGGTTATTAGGCAGTTAAGCTAGTCACATATAGAGCTGGCATATGCAGCTGAGCCTGAGCTCCTTGTTAACTTGAACTTGGTTGCTGGACCAAGGACACATAACCTAGCTGATGATGTTGCTGCTTTCGTAGTGATGTCCTTGTAATTTGACTAGCTTACCCTAGCAGATAATAAATTAGGGGACATGGTAACTGAGTACATGCATACGGAGAATAACTTCACGCTTGCTAACATCAGTGATGGCTCTGCCAGGTTAGTAATGGCTTCACTGTGGAAACTGTCTGTATACTATTTACTGCAAGGCAGGAAAAACATTCAGGATAAATTCTCCCAGCTTTTACAACACAAGATTGCCTAGAGGGAGCAGGTTTCCCTTTCCTTAGTATGCCATACAAATGTATTGCCTTCCTTGGGGGAACATTCTGGCTGATGTCATGAAGCAGAAGAAAAGTCATCAGGAAGGACACAGCTCCAGGTGTGTGCTCTACCAGGGCATCTAGGGAACACCCTGCACTTCTTACAAAACCAGCCTTCAAGTCCTTCCCATCCTTCCCTACATGCACTGGAAATTGCAACAGCAGAGAGAAAGGATGGTTTGGGCCCTTAATTCATCAGTTTATCTTGTGAGCACTTTCCACTGGTTCGTTTAAAAATATCACTCTCCAGAGAAGAACTAATACAGATGGGAACATACTGTCCCTGGTCCTATCCACTCTCAAAATACTATTGAAAAACGTTTTTGGCCACAGATGCTATGGCACAGAGGAAATGCATGCATGGTGCAGCTCTGGGTACCCACCCAGGCTCTGTGGGCAGAAGGGAGGCAGAAGGTCCTGCTGCCAGTTCCAGATGGCAGGCACAGGACTGCCTGAGGTTGGACCCCAAATGGCACATCCCTGTGATCTCTCCATGGGTCAGCCTCTTTTAAAAGGGGATGAGGTAATCAAAGTGCCCATATTCACATTGCCTAAGCACTCAGATAAGACAGTTTGAAGTATGGGATATCCAACTTCTCATTTTTTGGCAAACATTTTGAATATGTCAGAGGTGCTACACAACTCAGCAATAATTTGGAAACTGAGGCACGGGGCAATTACACAACCAAATGTGACTCGCAAGCAGCTTGACAGCCAGCAACATCTCCAAGCTTCCACCAAGCAATTAAGGAGAACAATCAAAACTGGCATTACCCAGAGCCAAACACCCCTAACAAGTAAATAAAAAAAGGAAGAACAAAGCATGCCACAAGCAGCAGACAACCTTGTTCCACTTAACAAATCTCTTAAAAATGCCATTAGATGGAAAATTACAAGACAAACCAAAACACCCTTGTGAATGATTCCACAGTCAGTAAAGGCCAAATGTAAAGGAAAACATGCAGGCTAGAGAAAGAGGGATCAGCTGTATTAGTGCTGTTACCCCCCTTACTTCACTATGGCACAGCAAAGAATATTCCTTTAATGTTCACATGGTGACTGGAACATGCCAAGAGTCTGCTGAATGCCAGGCGTGCTCTGCCATGCCTCGAATGCAGCAGCGGGCCCCAGGGTCCCTCTCCACTGCAGCCCTTGGAGATGGCACAGTGCTGCCCCAGCAGCCCATCCCCGCAGCACTAGAGGAAGAAACCGCACTTGCTTGTGGATGAGAGACCGTGTGTCTCAGGGCATGGGGTTCTGAGGGGCTCCTCGCTGCACCCCACAGCCACTGCATGGCCTGAAGCAAATAAATTTTTGTACCTCCACCTTCCCATTTGATCTGCTCAGATTGTGAGTTCTGTGGCCTAAGGTCTTTCTCTTTGGACTTGGCATCAAAGTAATAGTTTCTACATGAAGCAGGACTTGTATTTGTGTAACCTGCACAGCATAATTGGAGAGCTTTGCCAGTAACTTTTCCTTTGTCAGCCAGGGCTAGGAGAGGACTCCCAGCAAGGGACACACAAGTAACTGGTCTTTATAAGCACACATGTATGACTAGAGCTGATTCAAACCTGCCTGAGCAGGCAAGGATTTACTGTGCATTTGTATTGAGACTATAGAAAAATATGGTTGCACTTTGAAAATCATATGTTACTCTGTTCCCTTTTACCCTGGGCAGGCCAATGATAGATGTTTCATCTCGATAAGGAAATCCTGATCTCATTTGGGATGCTGCTTTTCTAATGTAGTACTAATAATAATGACGGTGACGAATCTGCTCCTTAACAAATAATTGGCATTATTGGGTGAGCGTAGCATTTGATGTCCTTAGATCTTTTCCATAGATAGACATAAATGCTGTAGATGAATCAGACTGCACCGATCATTCACAGTTCATGATTACCCTCTTCAGGGTCAGTACTTTTCCTGTCTTCAGCTCCTCCCTGTGTACAACCACAACGTGTTATAAAAATCAAGTGCTGGCTGTGAAACTTCCATGTTGAAACTATTTTCTCTGCCTCCCTTGCTAAAAAAAATCCCAGTGCTTCCAGTTTGTTGCAAACTCTTTGTGAATGTTAAGATACAAATGGTATCCAGATTTATGTATTTTTCATTTTCCCGTTCCAAGTTCAAACACAGCTTTGCCAAAGCACTCCTTCCCACAGAAGGTAAATCCGAAGTGCGAGTTGTATGCTCCCCAGTGGCTGTTAATAAATTTAAACAGCAATAATTGTCCAAACCAGATGTTTGCAAAGATCAAATTACTTTTGGCTTCATCTCTCTGCCTGAGAATACTCTTTTATAACAGGCGGTTGCAGTACAAATGACAGTAGTTGCCTATAGTTGTTGTCTATGTTTAACTTATCACGACATACTTGATAAGTCAATGCTACTTGTTAGGGTGAGGAAATGCTTGCATGCTTCTCAGTGCTGTGCAATCTAATCAATGCATTATTGTGTGCCTCACTACACAAATCTGCATTTAAATAAGTAATATGAATGCCAATAAGCTCCCACCTCTCATGCACTCACTCAAAATGGCTTTCAAGAAATAGATTAGATTCTGCTACATTTGCACAAAAGAATGGATTTAGGCGATGAAGTCTTGTCCTCTAAATAGCTAAGAAGGTAAATAAACTCCAGTATTCTCTTGCTTTTCTGCCTGGGTTTGGGGAAGAAAAGATTTAAAGCCTTCCTTCTGGAGCGTGGCGTCACTCCACTCCCACCAGACTCAGCTCAGCCCTTATGCTGAATGTGCCCTTAGACTTCGCAGCTTGGTTTAGGCATTCATCTGAGGTCTGAATTTCTGGCTGTACTTATTTCCATTCACTCTCTTTCTTCTCCCTTGTCTCCCAGTGGGGATTTGCTTCATATATACAGAACAGCATTAGAGAGAGAAAGCACAGACTCTTTCTTTGCAGCCCTCTCGCTCAGGAGTCAGTGGCAGGTTGACTTCATATGCTGCACGTCTCCATCTTCCAGAACGTTTTGGGCTTTCTTCTCGTCCCACAATAGGAATGAACTGGATTGACAGGGTCCAATGGCCAAGCAGTTTTCCTGCTTTCAATCACTGTCCCTGATGGCAAAAAAAAGCTCAGTGAACATGAGGCAGGTAAACAACCACGAAAATGAGTGAACCAGGCATGGCCTCCAGAGATCCTGCAATGCCTGTCTCTTTCTGCATTTGGTTCAAGGGATGGACACCTCTGAATCTGAGACAAACTCTTTCAGATCTGAGGATTCAAATATTATTATGGATTTTGCTCACACCTAGTTTAAGCTGCAGGGAGTGATAAACCACAAGAAGAAAGAAGTCTGGGGGTCTCCTTTGGGCTATGGGCCACCACTCCAGTACAGTAGTGACAAAACCAAACGAGCAGTTAAGGCTAAACTCAAACGATTAAAGCAGATTATGAATAAAGGGCCTGGATTAATTTGTCCACTTGCACGGTAGAAGTTCAAACAGCTCTTGTTTGAGAAGAGCTACAGCTATTACTCCCCTCCTCTTCTTCATTGCATTTTAGCTCCTGAAAAAATGAGAAAGTTCACCCTGGAAATGTGAAACAGGTTCAGTATAAAAGGACAAAAATTGCACTAGTCAGTGAAGTTATGCAAGCAAAGTGAAACAAATGCTAATAATTTTTGAAAACCAAGATGAAACACGTATCATTGGCCTGTCCAAAGTAAGAGGAAACAGAGTAATGTCACTTTTCAAAATGCAACCATATTTTTCCACAGTGCCTCTGAGTGCAGCATGTATTGTTTGATTTCTGATTTCAGCATCTAAGGGCCCCTGCAACTGAGAACTCAATCAGTCTGGAAGGAGAGCATTAAATTAATATCTACCTTCAACCAAAATCACGGATACAAGATGGACATATGCCAAGTCATGTGTTTCCCATGGACAAATAAAATATTTTCCACTATTGACTCCCACCAAAATTTTAGATCCTAAAATAAGTAAGGAAATTTCCTGGAATTTCAAAACTCTTACCACAACAATTTAGGGCAGCTCAGATATTTGAAACTCTTCTTTAACTATCTAATTTAGCTATTGGTTCAAATTCATGTCTCCACATTAATTTACTCATAAGATGATAATGCCTTCCCCAGCACCCTTTCCCATCCTAAAACTTCTGATGTAGCCCTCAAACTGTTCCTGTCAAAATATGTCATGGTGGAGAAACATAAACCACTAAAAGCAAAGTCTCACTCACGTCCTTACATCACCTTGCTGACACAGAGGCATCCTCAACACCTCACAGGTAATGAAACATTTCCCAGTGTGACAGTTTTGCAAGGCAGATCCAGTGAGCATGTGCTTCTGCTTACTGACTTACAGAGATGAGCTAGTGTCTCACATTGGAATGAAAACCTGGTAGGTACATTTGGGTTATGCCTCTATCTGATTTCAAGATGTGGTTACTACTCCTTTGCCTAGGTGAGATGTCACTTGAAATCATAGGTAGTCTGTGTGAGTATGATGACCTACCAGGAACAATTGGCACTGTGAGCCTCCCCACATGGGATATTAAACCACCATGAGATTACATGGGTGGTAGGGAGTGTCCACAAGTTAAGAGAAAGTCCTGTTTTCCTTTAAAACCCATCACTTGCGTGGGATCTGGAGCCCACAAGACAATCTCTGTGGAAAAGCACCTATCAGTTGTCACTAGTGTTGCTCACAGTTTAACAGACACAGAAGTGACAGGCACTGAATAAAAGCATTTTTAAATACATATCTTCTGCTTTAGTCAAGATTTATTGCAGAGATTATACATGATTGCTCCAGTTTTCCTTTAGAGAACCATCACTATGAATCAGCATCCAAGAGCCCCCTTCATACCAAATGTTTAGTTGGCAAGAGTTAATAACTGAATGAAATCATCTCTATATTTAAGAAGGGAGCAGAATATAGATCTTCAGACAGATAGTGGATAGGGTGACTCACTGTGCTATTTCTCCTCCTTCCCTAACCCCTCTCCCTTCCTTTTCTTGGTTCATATACGAGGTTACTCACAGTCTATAGCTGGCTGAAAGTTTAAAAAAAAAAACAAAAAACAGGGAAAATAATAGGATTTGCTCCTTCCCCATTGCAATAATGACTACCTAAGTAAAAATCAAAGCTAAGAACTGAAAGGAGCCTGAATCCAAGTCTGTTTGGAGGGCAGAACCCAGTTGAATCTTAAAATCTCTCTGCTGGAAGATGACTACTGATGTACACAAGAAACAGGAGGAGGATGACCTTGTACCTTCACAGTCTGCTTTCTCCCATGCCACAGGAAAAAGCAATTATAAATATAGTTTCAAAGAGTACAACCTATTGGTCTTATAACTTCTTTTCTGGGTACAGAGCCTTTCACAGATGTCAGATCTCTTTTCCTGTCTAAATTACATCTGCCATTTTATTTGCACCATAGTATGCTACAGAAACCTGGAAACATAGACACTCTTTAACAGAACAAACATCTTAAAAATTTCTTCATTTCTTTATTCTTCTCTCTATATTAGCTTCCGATAACTACCCAAGACATTTAGGAGGTCCCATTAGGACAAAGAATTCAATTTACTTCAGTGAATTTTCTATAAGGTCTGGCCAATGGAAGACCGCATTACTGTTAACTTAAATATATTTTTCAATATTATTATAAACCACTGACCCCAGAGTCACAACTACATGTGTCCCCAAACCTACATTTTAGGATAAATCTTTCATTGGCCTTTTCTCTTAGGGTTCCAAGCCTCTGTCATATTGAAGAAAATTTTGCGTTTCAAGGATAAAATTCCTCTAACTGATGTTCTTGCTCAGGTCTGTTCAAAACAGTGAAACAATTAGCTTCATTTATGAGTTGCAGTATCCCTGCAACAGCTCACCTTCACACTTCAGTTCAACACATTTTCCTTAAATTCCAGCTCTCCTTCTAAAAGAGAGAAATTCACTTTTTATAGGATGCTTATTAATTTAGCTGTGCTGTCTGAAATTGGCATGGCAATTTTTATTCTCTCTGAAATCTTCGCCACAGTAAAAGCAAGAGTAGACCTGATTTTGGACTGTCATTGTCTGAGCATATATTGGTAGAAAGGGTAAATGGATCACGAAGAACCATGTGTTAATTGCTTCAGAAATCAATATGCTCAACTTCAATATCCCCCAGCAAAGACTGTCCTTTGTTATGTCAAACCACAGATATTTTGTGCTCGCTTGCTTTCTCCCCAGCTCTGAATTCACCACAGTTATTCCTCTTCTACTCCATTTGTGGTTATGATTATAGTATCCTGAAAGCTTAGATGCAATAAATATTGGGGTAAATAGACCCACTGGCACTGGAAGAGTTTGTGGATTAGTCTGACAAATCAGCTACTTTAGCTCCAGACATAGGAATTATTATTTTAAAAAACAGTGCTTTCTTAATTGCTGGATATGGAAAGCCTTATTTCTACATACAACTGTTACAGTGCTAGCCAGACAGCATTGCAGACAATACCTGTTGTGGGGTTTTTATTCCTGTTGTACCATTCTCCTCTGCTGCAAAGATATTTGCCATTTTAAGTTCAGGTGGGAGCAAAAGCAAATGTTAACATTTTGAGGCAGTCTGTGAAACAGTATGTCCCCTTGCACTTTCATAAGAGTTTATTTTCACCACAATCACAGTACCTAATGTATGCCTGGTTTAAGACTCAGCCAGGGACTGATTTAAACTGACTTATTTTAAGTCACAATGGCATAATCAGCATCCTTAGGTTATGTCTTGCTCCTCCATGAAGGTCAGATGCTTTTTCCTTCCAAAGACCATGACAGCTTGAAAATGATTTATTTTTACAAGTGTATCTTCACAGAACAATGTGCTAGACACAAACTCTTCATGGAAATAATCTCAGAAAAGCTGTTGTCTCTTCAGTCACAGATGGTACATCCTTCATCAGGTCCAAACATTAGCTTTAGAGGACATGCTATAGGACAGCTACTCAGGCATTGCTCCCCATCTCCTGGACACTGGGCTTTTGGATAACTTTCACTTTGTTGTTCTTGGAATGGAATAATCAAGGCTGTCTCCTGGAAGCGATACACCTGCCCATGGCCTTTGTAGGACATGAACCTCACACAGTTTCCTATGCTTGCCAGCTGGCCAGGAGGAGATTGTCTCTCCACTTAAAGAAAACAGTACCGTGCTTACCGCAGTGCATGTGGATCCTCGTTCTGCCATGCTGTGTCCACAGCTACACCCCATCATTTCATCACACTGGGCAGCTGAGCAAATGACAGCAACTTCAGAGGCTTTGTCAAACAGCTGGTTCACTCATGCAATTGACCAAATTCCAAACGCTTCCTGGCCGTTATTGGGATGAGCAAAAACAAGGTCTCGTATCAAATTATTTTAATCTCTATGTACAGGAATAAAAACTGTGTGATACACTGCTAAGTGCAGGAGAACATTTATCATGCCATAACTGCAAACGGGATGTTGGGTTTGTATCACTACGCACCTTATTATTGGAGCAAATAAGACTCAGGTGACATTATTTGACACATTCCAGCTGCTTTTTGAAGTGCCTCCACCTGTTGTTTTGCCCTTGGGGTCCACCAAGTAGTTACATTTAATGAATCCTTGTTGTACCAGAAGAAGATCATTGTTGAACAGCTTCTGTCACACATACAATGTTCTCAGGATTTACAAAATTTTCACTCAAGAGGTGAAAATTTTTCTTTCTTGCTGCTTTGCCAGAAGCCTGCCCTCCCCAAGGTTCCAATGTGGCAACCAAAACTGAGTAAATAAATAAAAGAGGAAGATTAGAGAAACTCAGCTTTCTCAGGGTCCAAAATAACATCAAGAATGCATCTTGAATGACTCCACCCCTCTGCTACACTCTCCCTCCCCCCTTACCCGTAATTGTTGAACATTTGCTCCACTCTTCCTGGCAGTACATCTCAGGAGGGAGTTTTCTGTCCTTAGAAGACAATCAGTGCCCACAAGCATTGACCCACAGAACGTTACACACTGGCACCACAAGCCAGCCTGCACTTTAGGTCACCATCCTCTGCTGCAAAGGGGGATGCCACCTCCCGGGAGCTGGTTTACCAGGCACACACAAGGGCACGACAATGGGGATTTGCCTTTATGTCAGTTGTACAGCAACATTTTAAGGACTCCTTAGCCAAAATTATTTGTTTTCAAAGATACAGATCTTTGAAGGTGAGACAGCACTTCTGGAGAACAGCTATAAAATAAAAAATAAGCTTTACAAATGTCTCATTGTGTTTCACCCATTTCATCCTACAGCTGCCCCAGCTATAATACATTTCTGTTTCTCCTTCACCTCTCTGGCTGTTGTTTTACTACCATGTCTGTCATTGCAGCTTTCCACAGATGCTGCTGTAATCTTCTTGCTGTAAAGTCCCATTAATTTCAACATTAAGTTCAATAAATAACTTATTTCCCTTAATATGCTCAAAGGCACATCTTTGGTCACTTTCCTTTCTGTTTAAATCCATCATTAGAATTTATTGCAAAACATCTGGACATTCCCTCATCTCATTTCTTTCTTCATGGTTCTGTTTTACTTCACACTGCAGCTTTTCTGTTCTTTCTATTTACTTGCTACACTGGTTAATTTTCTGTTTGGTTTTCCAACAGAACAAATGTCAGAGATTCATAGAGGTGTCAGTGGGAGGGGACTTTTGGTGGTCTCTAGTCCAGTCCCACAATCAGAGCAACACTATCACCAGTGCGAGACCGCGTCACCCACGACTTTGTCCAGCCATGTCATGAAAACCTTCCCAGAGGTTTTCCACATGATCTCAGAGTAATGGGATGCAGTGCTGCACATCCCTCCCAGCCTCCTAATCCCATCCCAACAGCCATCTCCAGAGCTGCAGCAGCTTTGGCTGAAACCAAGAGCTGGGCTGCTCTGAAGTTCACTCTGGGCACATGGGGAAGGGCACCAACAGCTCTGCCCCAGGAACAGACACAAGAGAGGCCTCACGGTCCAAGTCACAACAGAAAACCTCTACAAAAAGGGCCTAGAGTCTCCACAGGGCCTGACTCTGCTGTCTGTGATCCAAACGAGAGCCAGTTCAGTCCCACTGTAACACACTCTGGGGAAAAGATAATCCTCAG
>NW_010327790.1:91974-107758 GCF_000700745.2 Antrostomus carolinensis
GTACATACAGGGTCACCACTAGCAATGAAGGAATTCTATGGCCATTCAAATGACTATTTTGACTTCAACTAATCACAGGTCTGCCAGAAGCCAAGGAAAATGAAAATATAAACACTCAAGTGTCCTCTGGACCCAAGCACGCACCCCAAAAACAATGCACTCTTAGAAGCTGTGAGGAGAAAAAAGGACAAGAGTAGAGGTGGGCAAGCCAAAGTCTGCAGTGTGACAGCACCAAGGAAGGGCACTGGAAACCAAGAGCACTGTCTATTTTTTCATATAGCCAGGAGAAGAAAAACTATTCTCCATGTATGTTAGCAGAAGGTTCGGAAATGCTTATACATATTGCTACACAGACTGGTGACCTACAGAACACATCTATAAGGCCAAAAGGAACACTGCATGGGCACTGGCCCAACACCACTATACAGCCTACGAGAGCATTAATGTGAGGGACCCAGAGAAGAACAGTGAAGCTCATCAGGGAAAGAATTGTTAGGGAAGTTGAACAGTGTTATACTGAATGCCAGAACATTTTTGCAGAATGCTTTGCAAGCCATTTGCTTTGTTAAAGCAAGCAAGCTCTAATATCAGGGTAACAACTGTAGAAAATGTGTGAAAGCCAGCAAAATCATTTCAACAAAAGTGAAGCAAATAGCACATTGTGTAACAGCAAGCAAGAAAATTATTTTACCTATGAGAAAAATTAAGAAAGGCTCTGTGGGGATTGTATGCATGATCCCAGAAATAACTGGAAACAAACAATGAAACAAGTTCATTCCTGACACCGTTCCAAAGGAGACAGTGAAGAAAAAATGCACTGGAGGGAAATTTGGCCCTGTTGGATTATTTACATGGACAGTGCAAATATTTTGATCAATAGTTAAAAGAAACATGTTGAAAAGGGAGGTGCAAATTAACTCCAAAAGGTAGAATGTCTTTTTTAGTAAAGGAGATGCACGTTGCTAACCTTAAGAAACCAAACCTTAAGCTACTTCCAAACATTATGTGAATCCCCAAAAAGCAATACACCTCAGTCTCCCTGTTTTAAACCACTATTGAGTCATTGAAACTAGATTAGCTTAATGTGAATCACTCTCAGTTTACACTGATGTAAATAAGAGTTGTTCAGACATAAAAGAAAAAGTATCAAGCTTTCTATCTGTGCGAAGTCAGCTTCTAATCTGAAAAGCTGAGACAGGTTGATTAACATCCTTTTATGAAAAAAAACATTTCTGCTTGCTGGAACAACCCAGGTCAGATTAACCTTCTAGAAGATTGCTTTCTGAGGTACAATCCAAATGAAAGCTGTTCTTCATAAATTTCTTTCTGTTTCTGGCCTAAACCTCAGAGGCTCTTGAGCAGGTTTCATAGAAGTAAATTGCACTGGGAAAATAAGAAGGAAAAGGCTGTTTGGAATCTTCTAAAAATGGACAGATAGATTAAGAGGTTTTGCCTGGCAGTGGTCCAGAAATAAATTATTTCAATGGCACTCTATGGAGTTTATAAAGTTGTAATACAATTGCAAGCACGGTTACTATTATGGCTAACGGGATCTGCAAATGAACCTAAAGGAAACTGGCCACTCAAATCCCATGACTTTAATCTGGGTTTGGGCATGAATGCCTTTTGCTCCTTGGGGTTCCCCAGTCATTTCTAGTAGGCAAAACTAGAAACACTTTCTACACCTAAAGCTAAGCCCACATGATTGCCATCACCTGTTTTCCTCTGCACAGTCTTAAAACATCACTAGAAGAGGTAGATTTTTACCCTGTCTTTTGGTGCCAGTTAAAAAAGCACAGTGGATTGTTACATTCAAAACAATAGGATGTGATTTACCATGAAATGCAGACAACTTCCATTAACACTTACAAACTGCTTTCAAAGGGCTGGATTTCGGAGGCTGGGGAAATTGATGCCAGGAGGTACAGAGCAGAGCTTCTGCTTTTGTTTCCTCCCAGAAGACTCTTGTTTGTACACACCAAAACTGCTCTGTGAACAAAACCAACACAGAATCAAGTGAGGGATTCACTCTCCCCATTGCACCACTGCTCCAAAGCAACTCACTACTGTTGACTCAGATGGCGAACGGCTCTTGCTTAGGGTTGCAGTGAAAACACACCATCCAGGGTTGAGCACTGTCAAGAAAGAAGGGTATTGTGTTACTGCTAAATCAAAGCTGGAAAAGCAGACCCTCATCATCCACATCGTTCAATTGACAGCTGGCTTTGCATAGACTGCTTGAAGACAATTCCCGGACATTCTTCAGGAGTTGTTTCACTCCAAAGGCTGCTTACCAAAAAGCAAGAGGGATGAGATGACACCAGAAGTCTTCTTCCTTACATTGTGCCCCAAAACATCCCCAGCAAGCCTGAAGCCCCCAGACATTCCCAGGGTCCCTGATGCTACATCCACCTCCTGTTTGCTGCTGTAAGCACACCACTCTGGGGGGGCTGTGACACACACTATCTCAGATTATTTGACCCAAAGCTGCCTTACACACACACAGAATGGCAATTACATCACGGGGCAGATATTAACCTTGGAGATAGCACAATCTCCACCCGGCATTTTCCAGAATTTCATGGTAATTCCAATTTGTAGAAGTTTCATGTGTTCTTGAAATTTATTTTCACTTTGGTTAAAAATAGCTACTAAACAGAAAAGCCCAGCATTTTGAAATTTCCATCAAAGGGTAAATCCTAGTCCTGGAGTCATCTGTGTGACTTGCTGCTTGTCCTGGTTTCAGCTGGGATAGAGCTAATTTTCTTCTTAGTAGCTAGAATAGTGCTGTGTTTTGGTTTCAGTATGAGATTTAGTATGAGAAGACCATTAATAATATACTGATATTTTTAGTTGTTGCTAAGAAAATCAAGGATGTTCCAGGTTCCCGTGTTTTGCTAGTCTGCAGGTGCAGATTAAACTGGGGGGGGCATAGTAAAATTAGCAGACCCAAACTGGCATTTGGATATGCCAATAGGATATCCCATATCATATAAAATCATGTTCAGTATATAAATGAGGGTTGACCAGAATACTCTCTCGCTCTATTCCAGGACTGCAGTTTCGGTTTTAGGATTCTCACTCCTCCAGCACCACTATCCGGGAACAGGCTGGGCGTTGGTCAGCAGGTGGTAAGCAATTACACTGTGCATCACTTATTTGTATATTCTATTAATATTATAATTATTATTGTTTCAATTTATTTTGTTTCAATTATTTCTTATCTCAGCCTATTAGTTGCCTTACCTTTACCCCTCCAGTTCTCTCCCCCATTCCCTGGGCTGTGGGGGGGGGTGGGAGTGAGTGAACAGCTGAGTGGTGTTTGGCTGCCAGCCAAGTTAAACTACGACAGCACTTCAGAGCCCGGGGCTCCTGGGTGAGGTGCTTCTGGCTTGTGGAGGTGTTGCACTGGGAGCTCCCAGGGTGCAGCCTCCCACCAGCCTGCAGTCCTGAGTGGAGATGGGAAACACCCACTTGGTTTTCCCAGAACCGTTTTCTGTGACAGACCCATTTTGTAGAAAGCTTTTATTTTAATTAATTTCCCTTTCCAATGTGAATAAAAAGCAAAAGCCATGTCAGAAGCTTCCCAATCAACTCCATTGAGGAAAGAAATTGCAAGTCTCTAACTATCTGTTTGTCTTTGAATAGTTAGTATCACACTGAAAAACAAGCAAATAAACAAAAAAACCCCACCCTACTGATAAGCTTGCTTTGTTACAGCATGAGGGACATCCCTCCATGGTCTGTATGGGGTTTATAATGCAGAACAGTTAGAGCCATGTGCCTCTGCCTCTGTATAGTTAGAAATACTTGCTATTGGTGTTATTACCAAGAGCTCAGACTGGGGAGCAAGATCTAGTCCACTCCAAAAAAAATCTGCTTCAGCAAGCTCTTATTATTAGTTTTCTTTAGAATTCCTTCTACTATTTTACTGCTGTTTCCATTATTTTTTATGAACTACATTACTTTCAAAATGTCCATTCCTCAAAACCACACAAAGCATCTTCCCTTTCAGAGCATCACAAATTCACTTATTCCCACAACTCCCTCCCTCCAGACAAGCAGCTAAATGTCCCAGTTCTGCCAAAAGAAAGGAACAGACCAAGGAAATCATGGCAGAGATGCCTATAAGGAGAAATTTGCCCCAAGTGCCTTCAGGAAACACAAAGCAGGTGGACGCAGCATGCCCAAATGAGACTGTGCTGATGAAGGGGCAACATGGAGACACAGCAGTGGCACAGGTGGTGCTGGAAGTCAGGCCAAAGCACAGTCCTATTTAATTTCAAAGAGGAACGAAGGTGTCTCTCTTTGACAAGGTCCTTAGTACTCTCGTCTCCTTTGCAGGTGATAGAGGACAACTGTAAGCCTGTAGAAGTTAGGCACAGTTTAAAAAAGTCCAAGATGACAGAGGATTTATCAGCATAAAGGTCAGTTTAGATGGAAAAATATTATTCTCAATTTAGCTGTAAAGTTTTCCACTCAAGGAGCACAGCATAAAGCCTCCCACCTAACTTTTCTCTATTAAAAAATGGGTTTGGAGTCTTTTGTCTGCATGCCAAGCAAAACAAACTCCAGGAGCTGATTTTTTTCATAAATCATGATAGCATCACTTTGCACAGAAAAGAAAAGCAGCTTGGGAATTTCAGTGTTTATCGAAAATAACTGTGTTCAGAGCTCAGTCCTGGGGAGAGACACGAAAGCCAAACCCAGCTCCACAACGGAGGTGGTGAGAGATTCCCAGTCATTAATCATTCACAGCAAAGCATCATATTTTAAGTGAGAGGCAATTGCAGCCACAATCTCAGGTCTACCTCGCCTCTTAAACTGTAGATTGCACAGATCAATCTTACGAGGTGTCCAGAGGGTAAAGTGTCTGATTCCAGTTTTATACATGCTTTCTACAGGGTTGACCAGATAAGTCAAAGTGGCCAATTTCTACAGTAAATTTAATATTGTTTTTCTACAGCAAGTGTACATTTCTAGTGAGTTTATGGATAGAGCTGTAGCAATAACAGATTTCTTACTTTATGAAAGATGTGACAAAACGGCAATTCAGCTCCAACTAGAAGAAGAAAATCTAGCTTCATTTTAAAAGATGTTGAAGAAGTTTATGTGAACCATATTCAAGATGAAACAAAAAAGTTTTCATTCCAGTCATTTAAAAATATTTTAATATCTAAATCACATTGAATAATATTGCAAAACAAGACATTTCCAACTAAAAAAAGCCAAATATTTTTAATCTCTAGGAGGATCTTTTTCCTTGAATCTTTACAAAAGTTTTTTCTAAACAAAACACCCAACAATTAGAAAATGCACACGTCTGAACATTACTGGATCTGCTACCTTTACCCTCTCCTCTCCAAGAAACTTTCTGAAGGCTTTGACTCCCGTGACATCCGAGTGCCTCACTGCACATGATGCTCAGCATCCCTCTCTTTTACAGGAGGAGGAAATGAAAAAGGAGGCCCAGTTACCTGGAAGTAATTTGCCCAAGATCAGCCAGCAAAAGCAAAACAGATTACAGCACCTCGCCTGTCCTATGCTGAGAAGCATTAGTCTTCACTGATCAAAAGGCTTTGCCTTACAGTATGCAAGAACTTCATTAAAGTATTTTTATTATCTTTTTTTAATTTGATAGACTTCATGTCAAATGTGCCAATGGAGATGATGAAAATGGGCTGGGGGTCTACATACTGGACATCTTTGCACCTAAGGAATTCCAGAGGATTCTACAACTGAAGCAAGTCTAGAAAATAAAGAGAAATTGAGATTTGGGCACCTAAATTTACTATTATATTATCTTGAGCTCTCACACAGGCATGTAGAGCAGGCTCCAAACCCCTGACAAACATAACAGTGAAGATGTGTTGGGTTGGAGGTATTTTTGAGCACTTTAACCACATTCATGAGCTTCAGCAGGACAAGGACTTGAAAACATGGCCATAAGGATCTTACTGCAATCATCTGTCCTATTTGAGGACAGTCTGGGACTATGGGCTTGAGGGCAGAAATCGTAACACAGTGCCAATGATTTTTATGATTGCTTTCATCTCAGCACTTTTTTTTTTTGTGAGCTTTTTCAATGTAGCTATTAAAAAATGAGCAGGAAAATAAGTGAACTGAAACCATGATGAGTTTGGTGTTTAAGCACTTCTGAAGGTCTGGCATAGTTTCACATGGGATTGGTTCAGTTTCCCCATTGTTTGGCTGCAACTTTTAGGATAAGTTTCACAGGGTGAGACCAGATTTACAGGCAGGCCTTGATCACAAGCACAGCGAGCAGTCCCTCACCCTGCACAACGCAGCACTGGCTCTGAGGGCTCACGTAAAGCACCGGTCAGCGAGCAGGGCTGGGAGCTGCCAGCTGAATTTGCTAGAACAGTTGTGGAACAGGAACAAGCCATGATGCAAACAGCTGAACTAATTTTTTTTTTAATTTGAGCCCATTTTCAAACTGCTTCAAAAAAATATTCCCTGCTCATTTCGTTACCAACCAGCCAAGTTTACTCCAAAATGACTCACGCTGTCACTGAGGGAGAAGGTATGATCTGCCACATGTGTTAGAGAAGGCCTATGAGGTAATTTCATTCTCTCAGCATATGAAATCTATTATTTCCTCATATAATGAAAAAGCAAGGATGTAGGTGGCAATCCCCAGATGGACACAAATATGAAAAAAGCTCTGGTGGATTGCTAATCATGTTTTGAAGAAACAAATGCATTTCAATCATGGTGAATATTCCTTTCTATGGAAAGTAGGTTTTTCTTATCTCCAGCATCTGCATAACATTTGGCAATAAAATCATAAGCCAGAACTCATATGCGAGTGTATCTCATTTCTGATGCTGACATTTCATGATGAGTTGAGTTACTCAAGAAATTCAGGTGCCATAAAGGGTAAGCAGCTACATAAAGCATATCTTTTGCTTCCTATGTAGCTTCATTCCTCTTTGGTACACTTCCAGATCATCTGAAATACAATCTTGCTCACCAAGTTTTCTGGACCCTCAGTATTTGAATTAAGTACTCTCATATGTTCCTTTTGCTCTCTCCTCCTTTATGCATGATGGATCCCCTCACTGCAGGCTCTCTGCTGAGGTACAGTTGTTTTCTCACTTTGAAAAGAATTTCAGAAACCATTTCAGTTCATCTGCAGAGTTCTCCATCCAAGTGGTGTGACTTATTTGTGTTGTCACCACCCACCAGAGGCCAGTCATTAGCAAGAGCCCTACTATAAAGTTACTGATCAAACTTACATGGTCCCCACTACACATTTCCCAGAGGAGTGTGACAAAGCATTTTTAATTTTTTATTATCTGAAGCTAAAAAGAGAGAGGGGAAAAGGAAGTCTAAAAGGAGAGGAACAAGAACAGAAGATTTGTCTGGTGAATCAGTAGGGTCAATGCCATAGCTTTACAGCCTGTGAAAGCTGAGGACCATGCAGCTGAGCTCCCAGACCAGTGAATTCTTTGAGCAGCATTTCACAGCATCCAGTTTAGGAGCATCAGTCTTTTCCAAGAGATACTTTGATCTCCTAATTTTAGTCTTCAGAAACACACACAGTTGGACAAACAAGCAACCTACTTGTTCCACCTGCACTGAGACTTGCTTTGAGTGGGAGGTTGAATACCCAGTAAGGGCTTGGTGGGCAGGGGGTGACCTCATCTCACTTTCCTACTGAGCTGGCACACCCACATTGCAGACCTGCTGCTATTTTCACTCCAGCACCAAAGGGCTATTTGTCCTTTAGAAGGCTGTTGGGGCTCTGATGGACCCCAAAAACTCACAGAACACAGCTCAGAGTAGCCCCTGGTGAAACAGGAGAAATACTACTATTTCACCAGCTTGCATCAGATGAGGGTTACACAGATCACAAGGCTGGGTGGCCACTGTAAGACCCGTATGTTGAGAAATACTGAGTCATTGTGGAATTTGTGTGCTGTAGCACAGAAACCCCATGTAGAAATAAGCTCGTGGCTTGTGTACATACACCAGTGTGCTCCAGCCTGCGTTAGAGAGCAGGACCATGACACAGCTGGGAGAGGAGCTCCATCCTCAGCAGCAGGCCTCAGTTTCACAGCAACAGGCAATTAATTCATTTGCTCTCCCCCCCAGCACTAACTGAGGTGAAACAGCTGGCAGAGCAAAGGCCTTGTACCCACTTTACAGCACAAGCTAGGCTTTGCTGTTCTCCTGGGTTAACAAGCCTCATCCAGGAGAGACAAAGAGAATCCAAGTGGACCAGATGTCCCTCTCAACAGGAACCCAGCACAATCACTGGAGATGCACAGCCCAGACCGTGATCATCTTACCGCCCACTGCCCACTCAGGATGGAGCTGTGCCACAACTCCTTCACCACCCCGATCCAAATCCAATTATGCAATCAAAAAAGCAGCAGAGAACAACACAAGAAGCCAATGCTACAAGCCAAAAATCCACTATTCCCTCTCAGACCAGCAGTGTACCCCTCCAGCTACCAGCCTCAGTACAAAATGTCTGCAAATCCTGCCATGCCAGCAACCAGAGCCTGCTCCACAGGCTGGGAACTTGCACAGCATCTCCATGCCAGGGACACAGAAAAAGCTGCCCTTCAGCTCTTCTCAGCAACAGTGACATCCACAGTGGGAGACAGTGGAGTGGTACAACTCCTGGTCTGGTTTTGATACACACTTACCTTCTCTCTGGCAGATGGATTTGAACTCTGGCCTCAAGCCTGCACCTTCAGGTGCTCTGGAGGGTGGAAGCATCAGGGAAGAGGCCAGAGCATGGTCAGCATGGAGCATGGGCTCAGTGACTTCAGCAGCAGAGTCCCAAGAAGATGTACTACATATATCAGTGGTCATTTAGGGCTGTAGGTAATCAGCCAGATTTACTAAAAAGTTTTGCAGTGGCAGCAAACAACATGTCACCTTTACAGTGTCGTGTTTTGGGGATTTTTAAGGTGCCTGTTCAAAATGGGAAAGAGTTCCTAGATGAAATATTTTTCAGAAGAGATTAAAAAGACTTTGACAACTCACCCTATTTTCTTCCAGTTCTTGAATACTTAACTAGTTTACTAACATTTTCCCCACTCCTGAGAATTCGCACAGCCCAGACAGAAAGCCAATGTAAATATTCCATCTGACTCTTACAACCCAAGAATATAACCGAAAAGAGGAACTTTTGGAGGGTAAACTCAGCTCACCTGCAGCCGTGTCTTTTATTCATGATGGGCCTGTGTCAAGTTTCCTTGCTCTTTCCTCCCACCTTTCAGGACTGTGCTGTCATGGGAGCTGAAGGCTCCACACAGAGACCCAGCATTTCTGCAGATGGTCTATTTTTGGAGGTGAAGCCCCTTGCAGGTACAGTTTCCCCTTGCCTGAGGTAGTGATCAAACTGAAACCTTACGGACCCGATTGCCCTTGTACTCATGGTCATTCTTTGTGGATTGACGTCAAAGACACTACACATTTGTGTTGGCATAAATAGCAAGAGAGACAAGAATCAATCCCTGTTCAGCCAAATGCAGGTCACTTCCAACCCCTGGCCAAAAGTACTCTCAGGAAAGGGCACAATTTGGTCCATTGATTTTAATATATTGGTATTTCCTCCCTCTTACTGTGTGAACATTTTGTTACAATTTCAGTAAGTCACTTTGGAAAACGCTGTTATAAATCACGATAAGTAAAAGCCTGTCCTGTTTGCCTCCAGTGTCTGACACTGCTAGTGTGGGAGGTAGGGCAATTTAGGATACAAAAAAACCCCTTTAAGCTTTCTACACTAATTCCTTAGTGTTTCAGGTAGGTCTGGACTGTAAATCTGTTGAGCATTTCAACAGTCACTCAATAGGAGTCTAATTTAGTGGAGGCATTTGACTCTTTTTACCAATTCATTTACAGAAGCCATCAGTATTCCTTTAAAGTGGCCATGGCTCGCACACTAAATCTCTCGGCAGGGAGGCAAGCCTTTTCCATTTGCTGTATTTGTGTGTTACTTTAAACCAAAGAGTAAAGGGATAATCTTGATCAAATGTGTATTCCGGATTGGCTTGGCTCTCTTCTCTCCAGAGCTTCTCTTCAATTAGCAGAAGAGGCAAAGCTGAAATTGCTCTATGAATTGCCTATAGCATTTGAGGAGACAGCAGAGGATATGGCTGCACTTTCCAAAGCAAAATGAGTCACCTGTTGTCTGCAGGAGCTTGTGCCAAGAATGGTCAGATTTGAGCTCAAGGGAGAGCTTTCCAGAGGACTTCAGCCAACAGCTGTTTCCCTTCAGCTGGATTGTGCTGAGAATCTAGCCTCAAGTTAAAACATGAAAAGAAAAAAATGGTACTAGATGCCAAAAGAAGTGTGAAGGCCAAATTTCCCAATAAAATGGAAACATGGATTGTTGGAATTGTCTACCCTACTTGTCTGCTCACAGACTATCCTTGGCTTAGCGTGGTGACTCTGCCACAATATTGGGGTTGCAGGCAACTGATGGAGAGCTGTAAAGAGTTCTGCTCCTTCCTGAACAGATCAGAGGACCAGTTTCATTAATGCATGTGTTCAACCTGATCCAGAAATTCAAGCAAATAATTATTCAAGCAGTGCTAAAGTCCAGGGATGGTTTGGGGAAAGCAATTTCCACAGTGGCAAGTGGGGAGACAAAAGTGAAGATGTTAGATCAGCACCCTGCTCCACCACAGTCTTCCCTAGGCATTGCTGACCTCCTGAAGGTGTTATGGGTGCCTGACCAGCCCACCTGATTTTGGTGGGAGCTAGGTCCCCTACATCTTCATCTGGAGCTTGGTCTGTTTCACTTTTCTGTGGATGGGGTTAATGCTTTTCTCCTCCATACAGGAATTACTGTGAGAATAGGTGAGGCGCACAGCCCTCCTCACTCTTAAGGCCTGTGCATCAGCTCAGCAGTGAACTATCTTCCTTGCACAGCTGTGCAGCTCTTTTAGTGCTCATGATAAAATACCAAAACCAGAGCTCACATTGTTCTCTCCACATGGCAAGTCACTGCAGAAGAACACTTGAAGCCATTTCCCTCACCACTTCACAAACATGAGCTACTTCTAAGTAGGATCTCAAAGGAAAAAATGAATCTTTTCTACTGCAATTATCACTGGAAACCTTCAGCTGATCAGTGTAGGGTGCAGAAGTCATTCTTCCTGCCTAGCAGCTCTAACACTTGTGCAGATTCTGCAGAGATGACAGCAAACGAGTGTCCAGCCAGGCAGCTTGCTCTTGCTCTCTGACCCTTCTCTTTCCAGGGATGCACACGACTGTCACAGCTATCACATTTTTTTATCCCTTCACCTCTGTGCAAAGAAGCCAGAGTGGCTTATATCTAATTTCTAAAAGTATGCTTCCCAGAGACAGGTGATTCCCAACATGGACAGACAGAAGAAAGTGACTACAAAATGTTCATATCTGTGTTAAGACTGAAAGCAATTTGCCAAGCCTCAGTTCTTAAAAAAAGAAATTACCACACAATCAAGAGAAAGGCATCTTTTTAATAGACTTCAAAACCAGGAAGGATCACTGACCAAGTCCAGTTCCTGGTAAAACATAGGTCAATTATTTCATCCAGTGAAGCCAGTATCCTGCCCATGCATGCAAACCAAGCCTCCCAATTAGTACTGGTTAGAGCCTCTAGTGCCATATCAGGAAACACTATTTCATTGGAAGTGAAATGTGTCGGCTCCAATTATCATTTCATTTTTGGGGGGAAAAAAAAAAAATAATCAGACTATGGATTTCCAGGACAGGCCAAATATAATATTTGGCTTTTCCCTCTTGTAACAGCGTTTTGTATGATTTCTTGAGGGAATAGGTATACAAACATTTCCAAAATAAAATGTTTTTATGAATATTCAACTTTCATGAAATTAAACAAATATGTTTACTCTTCTCTTTGGGTGAAATGGAAAACCCCATACCCACAGAGCCATCACCAAACCAAATACAAGATCATACACTGACAGTAAGGGGAAGGTAAATGGGATTAGCAGGTACATGGTAACATTCATGTGAAGTTGCTCACTTTCATGCAGTAACACCATGTTTACACCCACATCAGTAAAGGCAATAAGGACAAAAGCTAGTTGTGAGTCCCTCAAAATGTCTTAGAAAGAAACCCTTTGGCTAAAATGCGTGTGTGATGTTCAGCCAGCAAAATATTTCTTTCCTTCCCTGTATTCATAATGGTGAGACGATGGGAAAGAAATGTCATTCCCAAGACACAGAAAGGACTGTTTAATCATTGAAAATTCTAATGAATTTTCACACCCAATGTCACAAAGCCTTGCTTGCAAATATCAAATGATCTTCTAATTACTGAAACCTTCTTTAATTCAAGCTGCTTCGAGGGTCTCCCACAGTGTTGAGGCTCTTCCTTCTAAAGAAACTTAAAATTATAATGCAGCTGACTAAATGCACCTACATGTGCTACCCTTGCTTTTGACTGCCTGGGACAATAGCAAGGAAGCTTCACAGCGCAGTGCATTTGTCTTATCCTATACCTACCAAAGTTTTTCTCCTTTTTACATTTTCTCATTTTCCCCCTCACAGTTTATATTGCTAAAATTTTCCCCATGGGAACTTCAAAGAATTTGAACTTAAAGGGAGAGGAAAAACAAATTTTTTTTTGGCAAATTACTATATTTGTGATGGTCTTCCCTACCCCCTTGTTTAAGGCACCTTAAACAACAACAACAAAAAATCCACAAGCTTAGACAATAGGGCTAGATAGGAAGGGGGGAAAAAATGTAAGGTTTTGACCTGGGTTCCAGTTTTGAAACCAGCACTGTTCATTAGGTGGTGATTTTAACAATTTTCAGCTGTATGTAAGTTCTCATTTTCTCACTTTCAGCCCTGGTGAGTCCATCCCTGGAAGAACTTCACACAGTTTTCCTTCCTAAACAAAGTTACTTTCTGGAATGCTGAGCTCAAGCGCAGGAGGGCCCAGTGCTCTGGGACAGCCTCACCACACTGGGGTAAGGGCTGCTGATGGTCCCAAGGACAAAGCAGACGCCAGGCTGAAGGGACTCATGCATTACTGAGGGTACTTAACTTTGAAACACACTCTCTCTTGATATGAAATCAACTTTCCCTCACTTGAGTATCCTGCAATATTTACTTATTTCAGTTACTTGGTAACATAGCAGGAGACAGTATAATTTTAACAACCAGTAACATATTCCTCTGATGGGAGAAGTAACTTGTAAGGTACACAGGGTCCTGCTGCAGTGCCTACAGGTAAGTGTGTACCACCCTAAGGAGCTAGCAGTGGACTGGATGCCTTTTAGACACCCAGAAAGTCTCAGCATGGAAGAGATTACAGTCTATAGACATAAATAAAAGCCCAAAGCTTCTTTGTCTGAAAGAGTAATTATCTGTCTGACTTAAGAATTTATGCTGTTACTCATTACTAGAGTATCTGAGCACATTCCAGTTTAAATCAGTGGGAACAGAAAATCTCTGGTGGTGGTATTTTTCTGAAACTCCCTGCTTAATAGCTGAACAAATATGTATGCTGCATCTATAAAGATTTTTTATAGATTTTCTCAGAGCAGGCCACTATCTTTTGTTAATGTTCACAAGGACATTAAAGTCCAGTTCAAAATCTGTTCTTGTATGAAGCTGAAGTAGCAATGATATAACATCAATTAATTTGACAGTAGAGGGAATGAGCCACAGAGGGCCCACAAATGCACAATGCACTGGTTTTAAACACTCGTTTCTGTTGCCACATTTGCAACTGCCAAAGACGCACTAAGTTCACCTTGATGTTGCAAGCAAGTAAAGCAGAAACTCTTCACAAATAATTATGACGCCAATAAAAAGGGGCAAACAATGAACTACCCAAAAAAAGGTAGGATTGCAGTATCTGAACCAATAAAAACCACTCTGGGCTTCCTGTGCCCATTCACGAACATTTAAGAAAGGAAGGAACTATAAAAAGGGGGCAGGCTGACACCTTCACCTGGAACGGAAACCTCTGCATTTTGTTTGGGAACCTCCCTGACATTTAAGCCACCTATATCTTTATTTCCACTCCAGCTACAAGGAGATGCCTGAGCATCCCGAATACAGACAGCCTAGGAATTTAGCAGCTCTTATCAGCACCAAGAGTCAAACCACTTCTTATACCACACTGTATCTTCATTCAGCACTTCCACCCAGGGGAGAGACACAGAAGGAAGACTGCAGCAGAGGTAAGCAGCCAACTGAAAATGTCACGCACTTAACCACGAGGAGACATGACCACAAGTGTTGTTGGCCTTTCATGCATCTCACAGAGGAGTGCTTTGCCTTGGGGGTCCTTGAAAACTCAGAGTGGAACAGTATGGTTTTCTCTCCTACTTGAACTGGCCCATGACCTGCTTAGCTGTGGAAACACCTCCCATCCAGGAAAACCTGGTCCAGGCAATGCAAAATGGGTCATTTCGTTACCTGAATGTTTTCTGCTTTCCTGGCCACTTGCCACTGTGGCAAACGCAATGAGACATAGGAAACTCTTCAGACTTGTGGGAACGACACCTCAAAAGTTAACTCAGTGACTCTTCTCAAAAACACAGGACCTAGTTCTGCTCTCAGTTACATCTGCGTGACCTATTTGACATTTCTTCTACATTCATCTCTAACACAGTGGGGCAGCTAACAAGCTCGTTAACTGCTGGACTTTGACTTTGTGACTTTGTCACAATACAGCAAAACAAATTGAATATTAGACAGTCTGATACCTTGGATGAGGTCCTGCAACAAGATCTGTACTGCATGCAGGCTTTGAGAAGAGAGGGAAAATTTCCTCAGGTTCTTTCGTGAAAAACCCTTCACGTATTCTCTTGTGTTGGGCTTTGTAGGCTGATTTTCTACCAGGTGGCCACATTGTACTCCAGAGAGGCTGCATTCACATAAAGACAAAGGAGTGAACTAGATAAAATGATTTGCAGTCTTTTCACATAGGAGGTGTGGGCTGGTTTGCACATGTCAGGGAGCACAAAGAGCAAGGCTGCTCCCTGAGGGAAGGAGAGCCAAGAGGGACCTCACAGCCAAGGCCTATCATCCCACAGTACCAAGGACAGACCTGGAGATGGCAGCCAGGTCCAACCAAGACTCCAGACCATAAGGCAACACCACAGTAATGAGGCAGGTCCAAGGTGAAGTTGGGCAGTCAATCCACAAGTCAGGGTTAAGGTCCAATGACAGCCAGGGAGGTTCACAGGGACAAAGCAGAGTTTAGATCAAGCCAGGAAGTCAGGCTGCAGGTTGAGGTCCAGAGCAAAGTACTCTTATGGCTGTGGCTATAGATCAGCACTCTTAACGTAGTTCTTGCAGGGAAAGACTGAAAGCCCAAGGCTGGGCTAAATAGAGCCCTGGGGCCCATTGGTATGGCTGGATGCCCCAAGTGAGGTTGGTCAGGGCCATTAAAGCCCATTAGTGCACTCAGGAACCTGACAGTGAAATTACAGATTTTTTTTTTTATATATATATATATGTGTTTGTGAAGTTACTTACAGCATGACAGAAGGACCTATTAAATCACTGCAAAGATCTGGCCTGGTCCTTAAGGAGTCCCAGTAGAGAAATTAAAATGAATGTGAAGACACAATAAATTGTACAAATGCTCCTTAAGTCAGCCCCATCTGGCTGGGGTTGAGATGCTGTGGGTGATCATGGGGGAAGCTTATGTCATCTCCACATCTGATTGACAGATAAAAGATTTCTGAGAACTGACTCAAGCTTCATCACTGAGCACCTTCTTAGTAACAGATGTACTACAGGCTGGAGAAATGGGCAGGGAGAAACT
>NW_010327791.1:0-1898 GCF_000700745.2 Antrostomus carolinensis
GAACTGGCAAATGAAGTTGCAAAGCCATTATACATCAGATTTGAGAAGTCATGGCAGTCTGGTGAAGTTCCCGCAGACTTGAAAAGAGGAACATAACTCCTATTTTTAAAAAGGGAAACAAGGAAGATCTGGGGAACTACAGGCCGGTCAGTCTCACCTCAGTGCCAGGCAAGATCATGGAGCAGATACCCCTAGAAACTATTCTAAGGCACATGGAGAATGGGAAGATGATTGGTGACAACTAACATGGCTTCACCAAGGGCAAATCATGCCTGACCAATCTGGTCTCTGAATTGGAAACGTGTGGGTGTGATGGATGGACCACTCGGTGGACAAGGAACCGTCTGCATGGTCGCACTCAAACAGGTGTGGTCAACAGCTCGATGTCTGAGTGGAAACTGGTGGCGAGTGGTGTCCCTCAAGGTTCGGTATTGGGGCCAGTACTGTTCATCATCTTTGTCGGAGACATGGACAGTGGGATTGAGTGCACCCTCATCAAGTTTGCCAATGATACCAAGCTGTGTGGTGTGGTTGACACGCTGGAGGGACAGGTCGCCATCCAGATGAACCCTGGCAGGTTTGAGAGGTGGGCCTGTGCAAACCTCATGAAGTTCAGCAAGGCCAAAGGTAAGGTCCTGCACCTGGGTCGGAGCAATCCTAAGCACAAATATAGGCTGGGTGATGAGTGGCTTGAGACCAGCTTTGAAGAGAAGGACTTGGGAGAGGTGGTGGACAAGAAGCTCAACATGAGATGACAATGTGCGCTTGAAGCCCAGAAGGCCAATAACCGTATCCTGGGCTGCATCAAGAGAAGTGTGGCCAGCAGGTCGAGGGAGGTGATCCTGCCGCTCTACTCCCAACCCAAGAATGATATGGACCAGTTAGAATGAGTCCAGAGGAGGGCCATGAGGATGATCCGAGGGCTGGAGCACCTCTCCCATGAGGACAGGGTCAAAGAGCTGGGGCTGTTCAGCCTGCAAAAGAGAAGGCTTATGGGAGATCTTATAGCTGCCTTCCAGTACCTCAAGGGGGCCTACAAGAAAGATGGGAAGGGACTTTTTACAAAGGCAGGTAGTGATAGGACAGGGGGAAATGGCTTTAAACTGGAACAGGGTATGTCTAGATTAGATGTTAGGAAGAAAATTTTTACTGTGAGGGTGGTCAGACACTGGAAGAGGTTACCCAAGGAAGTTGTTGATACCCCCTCCATGGAAGTGTTGAAGGCCAGGCTGGATGAGGCTTTGAGCAAGCTGACCTAGTGGAAGGTGTCCCTGCTGATGGCATGGTGGTTGGAACTAGATGATCTTTAACGTCCCTTCCAACCCAAACCATTCTATGATTCTATAATATTTGAAGATTTAATATAGAAGCTCTAAATAAGCAAATTGCCCAGTATCAGAAAAAAATTTCACTATTAATTTAAATGGACGCCCTTTAGGAAAGCTAATATTTTGTTAGCCTGCAGACTAGTTCTACAATGGAAAAATGCATAAATAAGCAGTGAACTTTTTTCAAAGTTCATTTTCCATGTTTGTACTAATATGAAAATAAACTTTTATAGCCAAAGCACTGTGTTTATAAGGATGAACAACATGATGAGTAACCTCCCTGTAGGACACATGATTTAAAAGATTCTTATTATTCTGTTTATCCCCTTTCTTTCTTTAAAGGTGACTTTTACATTGTAAAATATGATTATAACGTGTGCCTTGTGATGGTTGAACTGTAAACCTTTCTATCATTAATCTGAGGCAGATAAAATCTAGTCTGTGATTTATGTTTGTATACTGTACAAGATGTCAACTATGAGAAATAACCTTACTTACATAATCTCCTGACCTATTTGGGAAAAATAATAAGAGAAAATATATTTAAAAGAATAAACATTGTTTGAACAG
>NW_010327791.1:1920-9880 GCF_000700745.2 Antrostomus carolinensis
ATTCTAATGATTGAATCACTGTCATACTTTAAAAGATAACTGAAGAATACACATGCTTGATTTGCATGACAGTGGGCATTGTCATTTTTCAGAAAAAAAAAACAAAACATGTAATTTATCTCTTTTGGTTCCTTGTACAGACTTTACTATTCCAGTACTGGTCAAGTGTTAGCAATATAATGATTACTGTGCTAATGAGGATGCACGAGATGCTTCAAGACTGCAGACTCAGTCAGGACATTTACTAGATATCTCCAGAATCCACAGTCACTGTTCAACTTCCAGGTAGCCAGTAAAATACTGAGCCTTCTTTACCAAAAGCGCAGTTACTTATAAGTGTGGGAAGGCTGCTTGGCTGAGATGTATATAATCTAAAAATCAGATGTCTGAAAATCAATAATTAATTTAAAGAGCACAGCTCAATTTGAAAGCAAGTTGGAGGGGATGCAGAAAGACAGAGAAAGTTTGACAAAGCTTGAAGCAATCTCCACTTTTGTACTTCTCTTCAACCAAACTTAATGAGACATAGCTTCTCTTGAATTGTTATTTTCTGGGGTTACGTGCTCATACTGGTCACTGGGCTAGCACTGTATAATCTTGTTCTTTTGGGGAAATAGTACTGCTAAGCGGCAAACACTAATTTGTACTCTGAATTTGTACTTCAATCTTATTTTGAAGTCAGCTGTCAGCAAATGGTTCACAGTTCAGTATAAAGTGCTGTAAAGGCAATTTCCCACCAAAAAAAAAAAAAAAAAAAAAAAAAAAATTGCCCTGTATGTAAAGATTAGTGCATGAAATCAGAATTCTTGTTCCTCTGCTGTAAGATGGCTGTAGCACAGTGTCATATTTTGACAAACATTTATTTTACTATTTAATGCAACAATATACAATCACCAATGTTTACCTGTCCTTTTTATTAATTTTCACACCAGTTCTTCTTTGAAGAGTGTTTGGAAATATTCTAGCCTTCAGGAGAGTTTTTTAAAAATAAATAAATTGCTGGAGTATTTTTTAAAAAAGGCATATATTCATATTTTCTACTGAGGGAAAAGACAACAGAGCAACTTAAACAGAATTATGAAAAAGACATTTAGGCAAACTCATTTCTACAACATATCTCTCAATAAAACAAACATTAGTAACATTTTTTTTCTAGTGATTTTACCTGATTATAATGTTTATTTACAGTACAAAAATAAAAAGTCTTACAGATCTCTGCATATAAAATTGTGGTAAACAGAAATATGCAGTCAAATAAGTTAAGTCAGAACTTATTCAGAGGCTATTAAGCATCTATAATAAACTATGTGAAAGATTTACAAAGCCACAGGCTTATCTGGGACTGCTGTGAAATGCAGTTCCCTCCACTGGGTTTAATAGTCATGTAACATTTTCAAAAGGTAAATTCAAAGCTTGGTTGTAAACCATATCTTAAAAACACATAGTTTTATATTTTTATTACACAGAATTTTTTGACTCTTACTCCATTAGTTATATGAAATTCATAAAGGCTAAAGAGCTTTCAGAGTAGCAATTCCTGTATACGTACTTGGGAAATGGAAAATCTCTGAATTTATTTCCTGTATTTTGATGAGCCTTTGAATATTACTTCTTTAAATTATTTTACATCATGTTTTGCTATGTTATGTAATTTTTATTTTTATGGCAATATTTTTTAAAAAGAAATTCAGAAAATCCTTTCTACTAGATAGGATTCAAATGCAACCCTTCAAAATCACCACATTGACATAAGAAATTACTTACAGGACAGTAACATAATCAAACTTTATCAACCAATTGACACACATAGATTCCAATAGATTTCTGTCACCACTAGCATTTCTCTCTTTTTTTTTTTAAATTTGCTCATTCTTTAAACTAGTTAGGTGTTTTGGGAAAAAAGAAATAAAGATTATGGGTGAAAATTTTCTTACTGCTATCTAGGATTACAGTTTAAACAGAACAATCTTTTAAATTGTTTTGTTTTCTTTTTCCTCCCCTTCTAGAAAGATGTTTAAATGCAAAGAAAAGACAGGAAAACAACAATTCTCTTCACAAACCATCCAGAAATAATGTCTTCAGGGAAAAAATATACAATATTGTTGTTCCTTATGCAAAATCCTTTGAATATTCTATTCCCTATCAGAAAAGTAAAGCTCATATGAGAGGAAAAAAAAAGTAGCAATTTTTTTGTAATGGGAGAAAGATATAGTACCAGTAAGGAAATAGAGTTTTTGAAGAACAATATATAAGGTTTTCACAAAGGCTACATTTGTGTTTGAAGATTTTTTTTAGTGTCTGTGGAGATGTATTATAAGCATTTATGGAGCTGGATTTTTATCAACATGCTTTAGTAATGGTCAACAGGCACTGACAGGATGAGGCCAGGAAGAATATGCAGAAAGGTCACTTCAAACGATGATGTCATGCAGAATTTAAGCAAAGGGAAAAGATTTTAAAGATAAAAATTGGTGAATGTTCACAGGAACAACAGTGCTATTCAAACATGACACTGCAATGGTAAACCCACCATTACTCATCTAAGAAATCTGTCTTTCACTGTAACCTGAATCAGCAAAAACAATGCCATGACTCAGTGATGAGGATCTCATCAGCGATTCTAGAGGCACAGATCAGACAAACTCTGATTTCAGGTGGTGGCAACAGCAAAAGCAAATGACATCAAAGGCAAGAAAAAAGACACCCATTGTTTGCACTGATCAGTAGATTTATACATTGATTGTGTTAATTGGCAAGTTTCTGTGGATAAATACCAAGTTGTTCCATGTGTTTAATTGCTGCAGAAATAGCATTGCTTCAGAAATTCCAGTGTAATATAGTAACAACTATTTTATGAGGACAATTTTGTTTTCTTCCTTGAATAACCATGGTTGGGTGAAGCTTTATAATGCTGATATAAATTAATAATTCCACATTGGTTGTCTAAGAAATGTAATAGAAACTTCTGTTTGTAGAAAAACTGTCAGAGAAGGCAACTTAGTTCACTAATGAAATAAGGAGAATTCTAGCATTTTCAGTCAGAGTCTAAAAAGTTCAGAGGTTTGGGTCTGCAATGTTATAAAGTATTATATTACATTGTTTGTTATGTTATGTTATGTTATGTTATGTTATGTTATGTTATGTTATGTTATGTTATGTTATGTTATGTTATGTTATGTTATGTTATGTTATGTTATGTTATAATATATTATAGTAATGTTAATAAACAAATCCTAAACAGAGTATAGTAAAATAGAAACATATCAGATATACAGGACAAACATACTAGAGACAGAACAGTAGTGATCAAGATTAATGTTCACCATAAGAGAGAACAGAATTTAACTAGAAGAGAAAACTAGGAAAAAAGCCTGGAAGGTCCAACCAGGTAGATTGCAAATGCCTAGGTATTATCATTACATTCAAGTT
Organism: Antrostomus carolinensis; assembly: GCF_000700745.2. Taxonomy (NCBI): domain Eukaryota; kingdom Metazoa; phylum Chordata; class Aves; order Caprimulgiformes; family Caprimulgidae; genus Antrostomus; species Antrostomus carolinensis. The sequence goes on from NW_010327791.1 coordinate 5,350, forward strand.
GCAATTACATGCAACTGGGGACAACGGCTACCAGCATTGCACTATCCTGAACAGCTGAATCAGCCTTTAGCATTAAGTATCAAACAACCTAACCTTAAATTGCAAGAAAATTTCCCTAAACTTCAACAAGCTAAGAAGAAATTAAAATTCTTTCCAGTATGAAGGTAAAATTGCAGAAGTAAGTTAGGATCTGACAATTAATAAACTAAAGACACTGTATTTTTGACAACTCTATATATGAGATACATATAGTTTAAGCCTTTTATGTTATCTGCCTACTAATAAAGTAAGCAGAATGTGAAGGGCATTTTTACTACTTAACCTGTAGAGAAGCTGAGACAACAAAAATAGCATAGCTATACACCAGCATGCATATAGCTAGAAAAATAAGAAGTAGAGCAGGCAGGGGACAATGCAAGTCATACCAATCACAGCAATTTATACCTCTTAAGTTAAAAAAGCTACTAAACCTAAATGCCCTAGCTGAGGTTCAGTCTGATGGGAGAGCAGAAGCAGGAGGTCAACATATTGTAACAACCACTTCAAGGGTGGTCAGGTGTCCTGGAGGTTACTTTTAGTTGCAGGTTTTTGAGCTGAATGCATTCTCATAGGAGTTCCCCAGCAGTTGATTAACAGGAGTGGCATTATTAGCATCCTTGTAGTATAGTAGATGGTACATTTTGCCTGCTAAGGGAAAGAAGCAATTCTGCAGATATAGTCAGAAGGAAAATTGATGGCATGACAGTGCTGTGATGTGTGAAAATAGCAAAGATCATAGCATAATAAAACTAATAAAAATAGAGTATGTTTAGTAAAGTGCATGATGGAATTCAGAAAGAGCATGAACCCACCAGTAATTACAGCACCCATTCTCCAAAACTCATTCTTCAAGATTTAGCTTTTCAAATACTTGACAATTTTATCTTTGCAAGCTATGCACTCCTGTCTCCTTTATGCTTCTGAATCCTCATATTTAAAAATCCAAATACATTATAAGCATATATGGAAAAGTATACTAAAATGTTGTTTTAAAAATTCTTTTTTTCTGGGAAGTTGGTGCATAAACTTACTTTTCTTTTCCATACTGACCTTATAAATTATGTCTGTAAAGATTTTAGAGAAAAGGGTCACTTAATACAGCTTTGTTGCTGTTGGTCCAAACATGCAAAAATAAAAGATCAGCCAACCAACCAAAAATCATCAACATGCATTCTTCTTAATTTGCAAAATTATACAGTTTACTTAGGTAGGGGTTTTTTTCCCCCTTCTTGAGCACCATCTGCAGTATTTCAACCATGTAAAATACTGTTTAGTGCCATTGGGAGACTTACATAATTTGTATTGAGTTTCACTGAGAGTAGTACAAATGGTTTGTTATGACATGTTTGATCAAATTAACTCTTACTATCTCTTAAGACTAGCATCAAACACAGTAAAAAAAACTCTACCCTTGCCATACTTCAGGGGAAATTGAAGGAAAAAACCCTAACTTAAAAAAAAAACAAACAAACAAAACCCCAAACCCCACCACATTAATTTAATTAATTTAATTTGGATTAATAAGTCTATAAAAAAACCCTTTAATATCAAGTAAATCAGTCTGTACTGAGAGCTTGTCTACCTGTGTGAGCTACTGCACAAGAAGCTAGGATATGAATTTATTGGATGTAAGTTATTCTGCATTAACTTCCATACAGAAATGTCCTTCTAAAGCAGAGTTAGTAAGACTAACTATGGTAAAATCAACGGTCTCACTGAATTTTCTGCAATCAGCATGCTTACCTTTGGTGAATTATCTTGCATTTTCTAAAGGACAACCACATTTGTAGTATTCCTGAGAATTAGTTGACAGACACTGATGTGCTACATGCTACTAGGGGAATTTTTTCATCTACCAAAATAATTAATTTCTTCTTATCTCTTGAGACTTGCCAGTTCTCAAAAAAATATTCCTGTATTTTTAAACAAGTTAACCTGTGGTTCTGACAACATCTCTGCACTATCATAGCAGGCCATGAGGTTATATCTTAAACAGACTGTGTCCTGTATTACAATAAGACAGAAATAAAGATGAATGTGTACTATCTTTAAATGGAAGGGATTAAACTCTTCTGGGTTAAACAGTAAACAGCAATAATAATTAATTACAAAAAATCTCCTGTGGCAAAACTGAGCTATTAGCATGATGCATCTGTTGAAGGCAAGCAAGGGTGATCTTGTACCAAAAAAGAGCCCTTTGATGGTTATGCTAAAGCCCTGCATCATGCTCATAAGTTTACACTTAATTAGCAAGAGTTTTTTTATGCTTTTTACATAACAGTGCTTGTTACAGATGTCAAGTGGAACTACTTGTTGGCAGTGGTACTAGTTCTATTACTGTTTGCTATTGATATTTTGGTATTAAAACATGACTAGAACAGGACCCACAGAGAAGTCACTCAACATGAAAAGGATGTCCTTCAATTGAGCCTAGAAAGAATAAAAACCATTATTTTGCCTTAACAAATTACTACCCCACACTTTCAAGAACAGAATTTTCTTAACCCAAGTCTTAAATAATAAGCTTTACACTTAGGGCTGAAGTTAATGTAAGCTGCTGTTTTCTTTTGTATTGTTTGATAATATTCAGAGTGTATTAGGTGTTTCCCAAACCACAGAGAAGCTATTAAAGATTTTATTTTATGAAACTCACTGAATTTGGTAAGAAATGTTCTAAAGACTAACTCTAACTCTGGTTCCCCAGGTGAATAAAAGATCATTTGCTACATAGTTTTAGGAATCGGTCATGGAAAAGGCTTGGGTGTTTTTCTAAATCCTAGCTCTCCTCTTCCTTCTTACAGAACTAAGTATCAAATAATTGATATAAAAGTAAGTTGTGCAACAAATAGTTTTCTTGATAACCTAGAACTATATTCACATTGATCCAAAGTGAGACTCTTATAAGTTTTAGTGCAAATTCCTAGAAAATGAGCAAGAGAGGAGAACAGCTGGTATTAGACACTTAGAGCTGGTTCTTGAAAATGGCTTCTTCAGTTTCAAGTCATTCAGGGACTTCTAAATTCATCTTCTTCAGTTCAGTAAGCATTCAATACTGAGATATATGTACATATGCCTCTTTCTCCATCAGATAACCTGTTCTGGAAAGGAAGTTCTTACCCAGAATGTACCACTAAAAGTCATGTTTTTCCACAGAACTATTCAGCGCCAGCTCTTTGACCCTGTCCTCATGGGAGAGGTGCTCCAGCCCTCGGATCATCCTCATGGCCCTCCTCTGGACTCATTCTAACTGGTCCATATCATTCTTGGGCTGGGAGTAGAGCGGCAGGATCACCTCCCTCGACCTGCTGGCCACACTTCTCTTGATGCAGCCCAGGATACGGTTGGCCTTCTGAGCTGCAAGCACACATTGTCATCTCATGTTGAGCTTCTTGTCCACCACCTCTCCCAAGTCCTTCTCTTCAAAGCTGGTCTCAAGCCACTCATCACCCAGCCTATATTTGTGCTTAGGATTGCTCCGACCCAGGTGCAGGACCTTACCTTTGGCCTTGCTGAACTTCATGAGGTTTGCACAGGCCCACCTCTCAAACCTGCCAGGGTTCATCTGGATGGCGACCTGTCCCTCCAGCGTGTCAACCACACCACACAGCTTGGTATCATTGGCAAACTTGATGAGGGTGCACTCAATCCCACTGTCCATGTCTCCGACAAAGATGATGAACAGTACTGGCCCCAATACCGAACCTTGAGGGACACCACTCGCCACCAGTTTCCACTCAGACATCGAGCTGTTGACCACACCTGTTTGAGTGCGACCATGCAGACGGTTCCTTGTCCACCGAGTGGTCCATCCATCACACCCACACGTTTCCAATTCAGAGACCAGATTGGTCAGGCATGATTTGCCCTTGGTGAAGCCATGTTAGTTGTCACCAATCATCTTCCCATTCTCCATGTGCCTTAGAATAGTTTCTAGGGGTATCTGCTCCATGATCTTGCCTGGCACTGAGGTGAGACTGACCGGCCTGTAGTTCCCCAGATCTTCCTTGTTTCCCTTTTTAAAAATAGGAGTTATGTTCCCCTTTTTCCAGTCTGTGGGAACTTCACCAGACTGCCAGGACTTCTCAAACATGATGGATAGTGGCTAAGATTGGGCATCTGTCATTCATTTTGCCAAAGAAGTTGAGAATACAGAAAAGCGCTTAAAAATTGCTCTGTCCATATGTACTGCTCAGATAAGATATAGAACCATCCTTTCTTCTGGACAGTATACAACACCACCTCTAACACATCCAATAACTCCCATGGGACCGTTTACAGGTCCAAATCTGACAGATAAATAGGGTTTGGCTGGCCTGTTGTTCTGCAGCTCTCAGCACCTGACAGTGTTGCAGCTGCACGTGGAGTCTCACAGGGGTAAGAATGGAAATGCAGTCAAGACATCTCACCAAAGTTTTCTCACTTTTTTCTTGATGACAAGCCCTTGCCAGTGAAGACTGAGGGAAAAAAGTAATTGAGCACCTCAGCCTTCTCA
>NW_010327792.1:0-12325 GCF_000700745.2 Antrostomus carolinensis
CCGCCGCCCCATGGCAGCACAGCCCGGGTGAGATGTGTTCTGCCACCGCTGCCCCGTTACCTGAAACATAAGGCAGTCCAGAAAAGAAAAATGCTTATTCCATGTGAAAAATAAACCCGGAAGCCATAGGAAGAGGTGGTACAAATGACATTTTTCCATGAGGAAAGCAGCAGGCCAGCTTGTCACCACCCGCCACAGACGAGACACGGCTTCTCTTCAGCAAAGAGCCACCCCCGACCCTTTTCCCTCCGGTGCTTTGTACACCCAGACCCCCAGTTAGCCCTGCCGTTTGCTGTTCAATGAATCCAGCACCCGAACCATTAATCCCAGTTTCCCAAAAGCACAGGACAAAGAACACAGGAGGCACTGAAGGCACAGCACAGAGAAGGAGACTTTTCCTTCAGAATCTCATTTTAAAAAATCCTTAATATACATGCCTACTATATCCCAGTGTATATGTTTGTCTGATCTAAGGTGTCAGATGAGTTTAGTCCACCGCCACTGAGATGGACAATCCTGTTCCTCCGTGCCCCAACCAGTCCCCTCCAGCGCCTGGTCCTGGCTGGTGTTTGAATGTGCCTGGGAGAGGGGAGGTGGCAGTGGCGTTCCAGAGCAACTCCACACACTCCCAAAAAGTACACTAGGGCCTTCGGGTGACCCACAGACTGGAAACTCCAGGTTTTGTTCATATGGAGGTAGAGAAGGGGATGTCACCCAAGAAAGAGAAACATGCCAACAAGCCATACAGAACTGCCTCTGAACTCCACCTGCATTTCCTCAGCTGGATACACCAGCAGATGCAGAGACCCTCAGGCCCAGGATCTGTTCGGTTGTACTGCCCAAGAAATAAGGAAGCTGGGGTAGGATATCTTGCCTGACAAAGGAAGTCCTGACCTGTAAGCCGCTGCGTAACTGTAACTCAGCATTAAAGCATGTTAAGTCCATCTAGGTACTAGGAATCCAGAAAGCTGAACCACATACCTGGAAAAAAGCATGCCTATGCTCAAGTAGGTTCCTAAGGGGAGTCCAGTTTAACTCTGAAAGAAACCACTCATTTCTTAAGCTATAGAAATCTCAAACCTTCTTATCTGGAAGGAAAATGATCTGTTCAGCAACCAAATTTCAACCACAAGCACCAAAACCGATGGAAGTAATTAACTAAAAAACAATTACAAAATTTAATTTTCAACCTCCCTAAAATGTCTAATTAGAACGGTGCATTTTACTTTTAATGAAGAAAAATAGTGGTAGATACTCATATGAATATTCTATTTACAGAATATAGTTACTGAGTGTTTAATACAACACTCACCTACTTCCATTTTCCAAAGTCTTGTTTGCTCGCACCTTATCATTCTTCTACATGCAGGTTATGTTTTACAATTACATTTAATATGAAAAAAAGAGCTATCTTTGTTAGGCTGTCTGAATTCTAGCAAGGCTATCCTGTATCTGGTCCTGCCTGACTGCTTTCCAATGGGCGGAGGAAATGATCCACTTCTTACATCTGCATAGTATCAATACAGGCCAAACATCCAAAAAACACAGGTTAAATTAACATCCTGGTCTTCAGGATGTTCGTTAAAATAGAATTGATAATACTCTTCAGCAACCTAGATATGTCTTGAGTGTAACTTGGCATCTCTTAGAAAGTTAGCTCAAGCTACATTTCAAAGTGCTAGCATGCTCATTCTTCTAAAACAGCTGTCATCCGCTGCACCAAAATTTCTGTACCTTACAAATCAAGATGCAATATTTTGTTACTGTAAAATTGCTGCCAGGAAAAAGATAAGTAAGGAAGTGAAGCAAAGAAAGCAGGACAGAGATAGGAAATAAGAATTCAAGCAATTATATATATTATATATACATTGCTGTTGAACTGCAGAGAAAGCAGGGTCAAAAAACCCCAACAAGTCTCATCTTACTGTAGGTTTTAAAACCAGAAATACTCCATGTACAACAAAACTTTATGGTATAAAAAGGATTCTGATAATTAAATGCTAGGCTACTTGCAACTAGAAGCCAGCATAGGTACCAAAGGGATCAGGAGGAAGATGTTGCAAATTAAATTAAAGGGAATGGAAGCAAAGACAAGATAAACTAGCTTTTTGCACAATTTCTCATGATCAGTTAAAGTCCATGAAGAGAAAAGGCTTTAGCTTGCTCAATCAGGGTGAAAAATAGTTAAAAATAGTTTGCCTTGATCTACCTCTAATTCTGAATGTCCTTTCCTTGGATACACAAAGGACCCGGCCCCTCTCACAGGTATTCGCGAAGCCATTGAAAACAGCCATCCAAAAGACAGGTTTGCCAATATGACACATTAAAAAAATTAACTAAAAATAAGTATTTCAGAGAATCAGAATGAGAACTAGGACCTGACAAGACAGACAAGATTTGCTCCTGGCAAATGCCATACAACATATGTGTAAAAAAACCTTTTGCATAAGTTATAAAAGAAACAACTTTAGCAAAAAGGAGGACCAGAGGAAATGGCAGGAAGATGTGCCAGGGGAGGTTTAAGTTGGACATTAGGAAAAGGTTCTTCACCCAGAGGGTGGTGGAGCACTGGAACAAGCTCCCCAGGGAGGTGGTCATGGCACCAAGCCTGACAGTATTCCAGAAGCATTTCGACAACATGTGCCCTCAGACACATGGTCTGAATCTTGGGATTGTCCTATGCAGGGACAGGAGTTGGACTCAATCCTTGTGGATCCCTTCCAACTCACAATATTCTATGATGCTATAGAAAAAAAAAAAAAAAAAAAAAGTGGAAGTTCTCTCCCCTCAACACCATAGGGCTGCTGCTTACGACAGTTCATGTTGTATGTGCAGTCCTCCAGTTGTGCAGGAGTGAACACAAATCCCAGTATGACTGGGTTCAGAGAAAGCCGGCTGCAGTCATGCTTTTCAATTATGTGAAGAAGGAATACTGTATTATCTTCTTTAGCTCCAAAGTAAATTCTCCCTTGGGTAATTTTTCATACAAAATTTTTAACTACATTAAAGTTTTACTGTGTAAGGTAAAGACAGCTCAAGCCAAATCTCATTGTATAAAAGAAACTATAATCCAGGGAGATAGTGATATGGTAATTAGAATGGCCTTTCTTAATTAGCTATATGCAGTCAGAATCTCCACCACCATTATGCACAGTAAGGACAACATCCAAGGAGGAGAAATGCTCCACTTTTAGGTGGTCCATAATGGGATCCAGAACAATACTCAGGATAACCTGGAATTGTAGCTATCTCCTGTAAGTACATTTTAAAGGTACTAAAATAGTTTCCATAAAGCAAACCAACAAACCTCCAAACGCAAGCACACTTGTGCTACACTAGCACTTTCCTTTCCACTTCTAAAAAGCCAAACCAAACAACCAATGCCAAAAAAGCTTGTTGGCCAAAGCCCCTGAGCTTAATTCCCTTAGAGGGAAAGGATTAAAGTTCACTTCCTGAACATGTTTGCAACTCAGTGAGGTATTCATACAGAAAAAACGTCACTACTGTCAGTATTTTAAAACATTGTATTTTGAGAGGTGTTTGACCCTAATTTTGTAAACTGAATGAATGAATTCTCAGTTGTTCCAATATCTAGTTTTGATTCATGATTAAGCTTTGGAGTGCATGTGATGAGTTTACTTCTGAGCTCATGCAGAAAACGATTTCTTCCGGTATGCAAAGGCTTAATTTATAACTCAAATCTTACATATATAACTCATCAGTAGTCAGATATTGATCCCAGGCTTACACCCTGACCCCCCCAAACCCCACCACTTACTGAAAATGAGCTTTATGTGAGCAATTTCCTTGGTTCTTTTGAAGACTTTTATGGATTCCAGAGGGAAGACAATTCCTACTGCAGAGTTAAGTTTTATTCCTACATCCTTGTCACCTGACCACTTATCACCTACCACACCATAATCTCTGATTTTATGGCTATTTCACTTGAAGCCTGTTGTCCTGGTTTTCAGCTGGGATACAGCTAGTTGTGTTCTTAGTAGCCAGAATAGCGCTGTAGTTTGGTTTCAGTATGGGATCTGTTATAAGAAGAACATTGATAACATACTATTTTTTTCAATTGTCTGTAGAAGAAGAAGGACTTCCCAAATTCCCTGTGTTTTGTTAGTCTGTAGTGCAAAGGACTGGGGGGGTGAAATTGGCATTTGGATATGCCAAAGGGATATTCTAGATCATGTAACGTCCCGTTCAGTGTATTAATGAGGGTCTCTCAGGCTCTTGTTCTTCCAGTACTTCTCCAGTATCATTATCTAGGAACGAGCCAGGCTTGGTCAGCAGGTGATGAGCAATTGCACTGTGCATCACTCATTTGTATATTTCATTATTACTATTATTACAATTATTATTGTAATGATTATTTTAAGTTTTATTTTATTTAAATTATTAAATTGTTCTTATCTCAACTTATGAGTCTCCTTACCTTTACCCCTCCAATTCTCTCACCTGTTTCCTTGGGGGGGTGAATGAGTGAATGGCTGTTGGGTGTTTGGCTGCCAGCCAAATTAAACCACCACACCCATCAATACAGCAGTGCTACAGGGGAAAATACTATGGTGCGAAAGGTGTGGTTTTCATATTTGTAGATTAAAGATTTATCAAATTCCTTTCAGTATGGATAGTTGTTCTAAAAGTGAAGGCTGTTGTTTCTGCTGAATTATTCCAGTTTTTTCACTAATGGCCTTTCCATAATTTTTTTTTTTCTTTTGTGAAATTTATAAAATGATTTTAATTTGTACAGCTGATTCTGCAAACAATGATATTCTGGACACACTCCCAAACATCCTGTGCTAAATTTAGTTTCATGATGAGCAAGTAAAATTCACATTTTCTTTATTTGTCCATATAATACACCATTTTTTTTTTAAAGTTTTAAAATTAGATAAAAGCATATTAAATGGCAGGTGTATGAAGTTCTTCAGAAACAATGCCAGAACAAAAAACTGAATTACAAAATGTTAAAAAATATGTAGGTACATTTGAACTTAACATTCCACTAACGCATAATGTTACAGATATTGTCTAATGAAAAATAATTGTGCCACTTACCTATTTTTGCTGTTTCTAGGAACTTTTTATTCTGTACATAGGACGATTCTGTACAAAATATGAAGTCTACATTTTTATTACTTATTACCATAAAACAAGGTACAATGTATGTACAATATTAAAATGAAGCCATACTAAAGCCACACTAAAAAGACACTTGTAATATTACTTTTGACATTCCTGATGTACAGGTCTAATTTTGGAAAACAGGGGAAAGGTGTCAGACACAGAACTTTATGAAGAACAACAATCACCAAAATTCTACCTTTTTTTTTTTTTTGATGTATTAGTTTTAGAATGGTTTAGTACAGGATTATAAGAAGTATATAAATATTGAAAATAAACATGCTAAACCATTAGTGGTGATAGATTTTGGAATATTGCCTAAGCAAATATTCAGTGGCCCAAAACCTCAAATATTAATTTATGGTGAGCTTTAAGCCTTTAAAAATACCAGAATATTTCCCTTTTTGGTGAGTGTTTTTCTTCAATAAAGAACAGAAAAAAAATCTAGACAGTGAAAGATGTTCTTATACGTTGAGCGTCACACAATCAAACATTGATATACAAGGTTTTTTTTCCTTGGGTAACGTAAGAATAATTCCTTTCAGCAACCTCTTGCACAAACATACTGAACACCCAAAATCAAAGGTAACTGATAATCTACCAGCTAAAGATGGAAGTTCAAACAATGGTATATCAAAATACATAGACATTGCTTTACACAATTAAAAAAGCACCCTTTTTCCCTCAAAAGGAGAAGGCATCTTTAAACTGTTTTAATATAGTTTAACCTAATGGTAAAGCATACTCTTTTTCAAGTTTTACAGGAAATGTTTTCAGAGACAGTGGACATTCCACTTAAAGGTTGGGTTGGTCTTTAAATTTAGTTGTTGCAAGCCAATATTTACCACCCACAATTTTCTTCCAATAGACAATGTAACAAATATTGGAACTTGAATGTTAAATGCAACCACCGAACAGCAGGCACTACATCTGCACAAGGTTACTATGAATGTCTGCTTTGCTCAATTTTTTTTTTTTTTAATGGATGCAGGAGACGTTATACTTCCTTAAAAAGTAAAACAAAACTATTTTTAAAGAAGCCACATTTTTATCTCTTTATGCATCAAGACATTAAACATTAAGTTATATCATGTTACTGCCAGAGACAAAAGAAACTAATCACCCATTTAGAATAGCAGAACACATTTCCAACAGCTTGTAAGCAGGATAAGTAAGTCAAAATACTGGCCACCCTGAGAGAAATCAAATATTGAAGACAAAGCACTATATTTTTAAAGAGATTTTCCTCCCGTGCTTTTCCATCTACAACAAAAAGCTCATTACATGCAAGTAATCTTGTGGAATATATAGCAGCATTTGAAGATCATCAGCAACTCAGATGCATTTTCAGTTCGCTTGTGAGGTGAATTTGCAGCACATGTGCTCTTTACAACAACCACAAAAATATTTTCACGGTAAAATTATGCTCACTATCTCCTCAGCTCTTAGACTCATTTAAGAAGAAGCAGAATGGAATTCAAGGGTCTGTTATTTTTCTTATTTTAATAAGCCTGTGATGTTGTGTTTCCTGAAAGGTTATGTTCATCTTTCAGATAAAAACTGATGCAACTGAAATCACGCATAATATCTGCCAAAGAATATTGAACTCCTAGAGCCCAAGAAAAACGCTGAGTATTAAAAGCTCAGATAAGGGAGAAAACAGTGAAAGAGTATTTTAGTGACTTGAAAAAACTTAAAATGAAACTTTATATTCAGTCTATTCCCAGTCATAGTAAACAAATTTTCATATCTGGAATACTGGTGCCGTATTATACATTAAAGACTGGAAAATATGGCTTTAAATATACATAAAGTGTTAGGACATGGTATATATAGATATATATATATCTTTATCCTAAGTAAAGGAGAAATAAATTTACAGAATTCTTAGAAAGGAATGATGATTGAGGATTGTCATGAAAGTTACCAGTTTGTAAGCCATGTTTTAAAATACGAAACAGTAACTGTGTATTTTCAAAACTGCTGGTATTACAAGACAGCAATAATGTGGAAACAGCTGTAAAGTTGAGAAATCCTACAAAAAGTTTAATACTTAAATTTGAAATAATTTTACTTTTGAAAACACACATTTATCATTAGTACCAACTATTGGTCATTCACTTATTTAGACAAAAAAGAGTTTATAGAATGCTTTTCTCAAATATGACTATAAAAACTGCATGTTATCAGCTAGCTGGTACTATGACAACACCTCCAGGAAATTGTGTCCACTTGATTATAGTCAACCCAATATTCTGCTAATGGAATTGGGTAATTTACCATTGTTTGAACTACTAATCTTGAGCTGCATACTCTATTATTGCCTACAGAACTGGGTTGAAGAAAGCTTTGACTTTGTGTGTAACTGATTGGTATGGCACAAAAAAGTAAGTTCTACTGTAGAACCGAGTCCAGAAAAAAACCCAAACTTTTACTCCAAAATAATATGTCACTGTGATATATTAATGCCCATCATGTGATATTAATTCATCAGCTCTGCAATGTGATTCCAAGGCTTTCATGGTATAGATATCCTGAGGCAGTTCTGACTTGCGTCGCACAAGAGGACGATCTTTTTTCTGATCTTTCTGTGCCTGAAATAGAAATAGAACAAAGTTGGCCAAAAATATTTATTACTAAACAACTACTTAAAAATATTTCCTGCACATCACTATATTCACTTATGGGAAAAGAAAGAAAAAACACATGGGAGAAAATTTATACTTTCTCCTCTTTACCCCACCAGCTACCTAGTTTAAAGTCTTGAAATTATTTTTTTGCTAAGAGGAAAAATTAGAAACAGCTAACAAATTCTAAGTTATTAGCAATCATGACATTACTACCACACTTAATCACTTAATAACATTTTACAAAATAAAATTATCAACTTTTAACTTATTTTTAATTTTGTATGTCTCTCTATGTAAGATAAATGATTTTAAGTTTTTTTTCCATGCTTCCAATTACTTGCACTAGTCACATACCTGAGAACTTAAGGTTCTGCTGTTTTATTTTACTGATGTTCTCTCAAAACCAGACAGTATTCCTCTACAAGTATCTTTAAACTATATAATGGCATCTTTATATTGCTCCCATGTCTGTCTCATCTACCCTAACTTGCCTGTTAGATCAATTATGTTTATTCATGTTCTTTTATAAAAAAAGTTCTTATAAAAACTGATTGGCTTTTATTCAGCCATTGATTTACTAGCATGTTCAAAAAGTAAATCAGTCATGTTGGTCTTATTTTATTGTAGCAAAGAGTATTCACTGAAAATGCTCAAATTGTTATAGAAAAAAAATTCCTGGTCTACTTTCCTCAGTCATTCCATCACCTCTTCAGTATGGACATTCTGCTACATTGCTAACATCTGTCATGAATCTTACTTTCACTGAAACTATATAATTTTTACATAGTTCCTAACTTCTGAAGTTTTATAAAAAAAAATAATTTATTTTAAATAATTATTTAAATTTAAAAAAAAAAACCCAAACCTTGGTTTTAGTTTGGGCTGCCATTACTGATTGTGCATTTTATTATATGGTATAATACTGACCCAAATTCCCAAACACTTCCAGCAGCTGGGACTGGGAACTTTGTTCTTAACTGCTTGTCCCAACCACTAGTATACAGTCATACTTTGGCTGTTTTTCTTCTAGAACTAATACTAAGAACACTTAAGAGTTAGGAATTATGAAGTTTAATTCCCTGTGGTCAGGATGGAAAGTGAACCAAGGTCTCATAAACCTTGAGTAAATGGTTATGCACTAGGAAACAGCACAGAAAAGATGGACATTACCATCAACACATTGATCAGTATTTGGGTTCTTTTTTCAACAATCTTATAAGTACCTTTCTCCACTAAAAGTGGTTGTAGGCTCTGGAGCTAGTGTAAGGAGGGCCCTCACCCCATCACGTGGGCCTGGCTAAGCTATCCAAGGTCTGAAGAAAGGCAGAGGTTTAGAAACAATAAGCCCAGTGCTTCTCACAGACTAGCTCTAACCCTCATGCATTGCCCTGGATAGGCATGTAATTCAGCCACCAAGATTTACATGTAATGCACAGGGTTCCATTCCAGAGATAAGCGTTTAAAAAAGAGCAATCACTGAGCATGGAGTATCTTGGAGATACTCCAGCATTTCTTCTTTCATCAAAATAATTTTTTTCCTTCATTCAAAATGCCATAGTACAAATAATAAATAAAATATAATCTTGCAGGATAATGACACTGTAATTTTAAGAAAGTAATGCAGAAGGTTAGGTTGACCATATGCTTATTTTTACTAAATTTCTTGTTTGATACATTGGTTCAAATTAACAGATTTTTATCTCTGATCTCAACCAGTTTTTCAGCTCCGGATAATTTCTCTGGTCATAAACTTTGCTGTATTTAGAGATATTAATATTGCTGATATTCCCACCAGACATCTTAGTGATACTGCTCCCTGGCACCTCTCCATTTTCTATTAGTTACAAGTTTAAACTTCTAGTTTGAATGTCAGGATTCCAGTTCTACTTAACTAAAGTTAAATTAAAAATACTTGAAGATCACTAAGCATTAGTGAAAGATTAAAAGACTGGAATGACCTTCAGAGTCCTTGCCCTGTAGTAAGCAATGGAACATGACAGATGGTGGACTAAGAAAGAAGACCCATGAGTGGGCAAGTCAAATGCACACTTTACGTGTTTTTTCGAAACATAATAGCTGTAGCCACTAAGGAGGCTCTGAATAACAAGCAAACAAAAATCATCACTAGAATCTGGCTGTATTTTATGTAAGTTTTCCTTATGAGAAAACAAAACTGTTGTGCAGAGAAGAGAATAGAACATGATGTGGTAGATTTTAGCCTGTCATTTTAAGTATCCTTAAAGCATAATAATTGTTCCCATTTTTGTTCCCACAAAAAGCTATTTCTAAGTGGAAAAAAAGAGAAAGTTTCCGTTGAAGAAGAAATGTCAAGAGACGATACAGCAGATTCACAGGCATGAGAAATGTAACACCATATTCCTGGCTGCTACAGTACTACTGTATCAAAAAGTAGGAGCTCTAATGAAGTTTATTACTCTAGAATAAATGGTTACAGGGCTGAAAAGAAAACCCAAGTTTACATCTATTATTAACAGCCACTTTAAAAAAATGGTAATTAATCATTTAGAGTACTTTGTTATCCTCCACATGGCTTTACCTGACAAGCCTCTTCTTTCACTGTCTTTTTCAGCATCTGCAAATCTTCAATTAAAGGTCCATCTGTTTCCATTGCAACAGGACTGTTCAGCAAACTTGTGTCACTATATGTTGGGTACTAATAAAATGCAAAATGTTAAAATAATAATGCTTCATGGTAATACCTAAATACTAAGAGTGTATTTGAGCATTTGAATGATATGATTAATTATTTGATATTAGCTTATATATCTTATACTTCCAGGCACCAAGTAATAAATTTTAAAATAGAACTCCAATACTTTCACTTGGCAGAAATGTCCTGTTGAAAAATACAGTCAGAATACAAAAAAAATATGCTTTGATATCTGAGACTGAATTTTAAAACATTCAGGTTTTGCCAGTATTGAATGTCTACTTTGGCAATAATTTATCTGAAACCTTATTAATACATTGTCTAGTGATTTGTGAACAGCATAGCAACCCAAAGACAATGATTTTACTTTCTGGTGCAATTTTGTGTTGGAAGAGAAAATACAGTGTTAAAAGGCCAAATATGGTTAATATAAATTTCAAATTATTTCAAAACAAAATATTAAGCTTTTCTGTCTTTAGAAAGTAGAATAGCCATTAAAGTCCTTTGGGAATAAATTAAAAAAAAAAAAAAAACTTGTAAAAACATAGTATCTAAAAAGCTTACTGTACAGCAATCCTAATATTTTAAATTCTATTTTAATTCAGATGAGGTGTATGTGGTCTTGAAATTAAAACTAATTTACAACCACACACACACTTTTTCATCCATTTTTCCTCATAAATATTTTAGTATCTGAGTATACCAATAACTTAATGCAGATGAGACAAAACAGAAAAAACCTGATAGCAAGGATTTAACTAATACAATTATAACAATTTAAAAATCTTTAAATGTATTCTTGTGTCATGCAGAGTCAGGAACAGCTCTGAACAACAAGAACTGTCAGTAATTAGACAAATAGAAAGTTAATAAAAATTCCAGGAAAAATAAAACTACTTAAAAATCCATTATATAGAGTGCAAAAAGCATTTATATCCTTTTATCAATTCCGTGGAGCACTCAGTGTTCGAATTAGTAATTTTTATTTTAAATTGCTTCCAATTATTAGCTCTCCAAGCACACTACGCAGAACATACTGTATACAGGCTGTGCTAACCAGTTTCAGAAAATGAACACAGTTACAAAAAATTACTTGGGAAGAAAAGGAAATTTACACTGTAGAACTCTGAATTTTAATACTAAAAGTCAATTTCCTTATTTAGCCAGACATGCAATAGTTCATCATTTGTGATAGCAAATGACCACATATATCAAGTACTCTTCAAGTAAGGCTTTTGTATAGCTTATCTGATTAAAGGAATGTTTTGTCACTGAAAGTCAATTGCTTGCTGCTTTCATATGAATGGTTCTTTTTTGATTAACTGATCTGTTGTCATCTGACATATTGCTTAATTTTAACAAATTTTATTTGAGCAGTTTAGTCATTGTTCCCTGAGAAATGCCACAAGAGGAAGAACACATTTATGAATTTCCTCCTCCTTAGAAAAGAGGATGACCCCATACTTTCTGTTTTAAAAATAGCACTGAGATCATAAAGTGTCCCACTTCTGTTTATAGAGTACTGTTACTCCATCTTCCACTACTTCCAAACTCAGTCAGATGATGCTGGAAAGATACAGTACAGTAAGTTTCTTGCTGCAGTATAGTAAAATTCCAGCTGGAAAGCAGTTGAAATGTTTGGAGGTTTTTTGCCCATAGCAGAAATCAGTATGATCAAGATAAAGGAAAACTGGCAAAATTCTCCAAGCAAAGTAAGTAGAGGGGAAAAAAACCAAAATCACCAAGCCAAACCACCCCCTTCTCTCATAATTTCAAAATATAATGAATAGTCTAAAGGAACTTTTGTTTCTTATCAAAATTTCAGTTACATTCAGTTCTAGTAATGCCTGAAAGGATGTTTCTGTTTTAGTAAGAACCTGAAGTGCAGGTTCAG
>NW_010327792.1:12346-44640 GCF_000700745.2 Antrostomus carolinensis
ACAAATGCAGCAGACAAGAGCATACAATATTACTTTAATGCATTTGACACAGAGGAAAACTGACCAGTCACAACTCACAGTTTGCAGAAAGATCTCTTTTGTAATACTACTGTTTGCAAAACAGCTTTTCAAGAGAAACCAATTATGGCATCTCTCTATTTTCCATAATTATGCACAATAACTTTTCAAACCGCAATACAGTATCTCCCCTATTATAAGAAAAGGAAAAAGTACTTCATATCATACTTCTCAGAAACCTTTTTTAAAAAAATAATTACTTGCACAAGAGAAAGGTTACAAATTTTAAAAGTACTTTTATTGTGTATCTTCCATAATACAATTAGTGAAATTGCTTTATTTCCATGGTCAGTCAGACCCGTTTCCCCCACTGATATTTAACAAAGCTAAAATATTTAAACATGAACATGTTAATCTTTTCTAAATACCTGGGGATTTGATTTGGCTAGATTTTCTATTTTAACCCATGCTTCTTCCCGCTCCTTCAATTTTAGCTTCTCTCTGAAAAAAAAGTTTAAAAGCAAAAATGGCAAAAAAAACCTTGGAAATCTTGGTGAATCTTGCATCACAACTTGTATACTTAAAACATGAAGAAATTCACCAGAAAAATTAAACAAAATAATTCATTTAGCTATGCCTGTCTCAGCTTGTTGCCCATAATATCACTTACTGTTGAAAGGACAATTTTCATCTTATCAAAACCCCATGATCTCAAAGCAACACTAAAAGAGGGAAAAAACCCTGTATTTTCTTATGAAAGCAACAAACTGGCTGATATCAGTTAATAATTTAGAATGGTACATTGTTAAAAGGGTTACAATTAAAACAGAAAAAAGTCTTGATCTATGTTGAACTGTACTTTAAAATATTTGAATTCTGTACTGAAACTTAAGAAACTAATATATGACCATAAAAAACGGCAGAGATTCTTACTGTCAGCTCAATGGCTTCAGGTAATAGTTTAAAGTAAAAGGCTGAGGGACATTTTGAATTGAACAGTAACAGAGAAGTTCCTGACCAAACCACACTCATTCAAGGGAGTCGGAAGCCAAGAGGGATGACATGGGATGCTTTTTTGCTTTGGTGGGGGGAAGAAGTAGGAAAAGGTTTGTTTCTTTATGCTTAATGTAATTAAAAAATGTAAAATATAGTGGATTTTTTCCTTTCTTTCTTATAGTTCTTTAGCTTCTTGCAGACACAAAAATGAACAACTATCTTTGAAAGGTGATAGAGTTAAAAGGGCTTTTAGCTTATGAGTGCTCTGAGGATTCAATGCATAGATCAGATGATCCAAACTGAAAAAAAAAAAAGAAAACCCCAGCAATTACATTCTAACATATATATAAAACTTGCCTCCAATTGTCTGTTAAGTACATTTGGGCTTGGGTGGAAGAACTCTTTAATCACTCTCTCTGAAGTTCTTGTGGTGAGGGACTTCTTTTGGTTTGTTTTTTAGGGGGTGCGGGGGGGAAGAGGTGGTGGTGGTTATTTTGTTATTGTGTCACTCAGCACTTGCCTGCCTTACTTCACACTCAAAATGCCACAAAAAACCCCACAAACAAACGACAACAACAAAACAAACAGAGAAGGAAAGATTGCTTTCTCATTTCAAAGGGATTCTACTTATTTGCTATGAAGGGAGATGCACACAGTCTTTCTTAAAAAAAGCAAATGTTCACATGTTGTTGCCTACACACACACACACATATATATATAAATCTTAGAAACTGTTACACTACAAGCTCATTTTTACTGAAATTGTAATAAGGAACTTCAAAGCTTGTATAAAACAATGTATGTTAAGAATTTAAACCAATATACTGGAAGTAATACAAAATAGGTGTGTAATTTGCTTCTTGAAAGAATCCCTGTTTACTCTGAAATTAAAAATAAAATTAAAATCCAAGTATTTTCAGTACTCACTTTCTAACTGTGGTCCCCAGTCCCTAATATGAGAGCCAAACCATTAGTATTTTTGACTTTTTGATCTCACTTTAGTAGGCTCTATAATAGACCAAATTTAAAAAAAAATACATCTAACAAAATTGGAAATAGAGGAACAGAAGATAAGTGATTTTTTGATCATAAAAGTTAGCTGTATTTTTGGGCATAAACCAGAAAAATTCTAGCTTTCAATTCCCTGCTGTGCTCACTGGCCTATGCAAGAATATACTAAACTCATCAGGATTCTTCTGGCAGATAAGGTACGAATGTCCTGTACTACAACAGAGTGACAACATTATCTCAGGTAATTTTTAGAAAAACATGCACATGTGCTCACACACAATGCAATGCAGAAAAATACTGGAAAAGTGTTTTGGGAAAAATCAGGTGATAAAATGTAAGAAAATAACACTGGGTAAATAAAGGATGCTAAAATAAACTCAGGATGTAAACTAAACTGTTTAACAGATCTTTTACGCTGGGCTCCGTGATTAGCAGTATCCCTCAAAAAAAATTTTTTTTTAGGAAGATGGTGATCCCTGGCAGTATGAGGTCAAAGACTACATGAAGCATCTTATTCTTAAGATTTTACAGTTCATAGATAACAAGAAGTTTCACCAAGTTGATTTTGAGACTGTTGTACTGTAATCAAATGGCCAACTTCCCACTAAAGACACAGTAGTTTTTCAGAGCTAAAGCACTCTGAACAAATTATTCAAGAACAGACACACTGACACGAAAACTTACTTCAGTTTTTCTGCTTTAAATTGCTGTGTGCAGTCATCGAACAGTTTTTGGTTCATCTCCATGAAGAGTTTCAGAGCATTGTATATCAAGCCATGTATTGTCCTATAAGTAAAACTTCTGGTTGAAACTCAGAGTACTTTAAACTTTGAAATCTATTTTTTTTCTGGTCAACAGTAGCCAATAGCCTACACAACTGGAAAATTACATCATTTCAGAATAAGTGGAAACAAAACTAGTTAGTGGAAGTTTCAGTTTACCTTTAAAATGGCTAGTACAGGTACTAAAATTAGCAACTTCAAATGCAGTTTTCTTACTGTATAGTACTACTCGTCACTTACACTTTTGATGTTTGAACTTCTATTTTAATACTACATGTATCAATACAGGACTAGTTTTGAAATTTAGTAGCTGACACTAATCAAACTAGGGTATTAGAGAAAATGCAAGATGACATTAAAGATCTTGATATAAGTAACTTACTGGCAACTGATAAATTCCAGAAAAAAAAAGTTAGTGATTAAAAGGAGCCTAGAAAAGAAACCATTCATTCTTGAAAACTGCCACAAAGCAACAGCACTCAATTCAGCACAATTATGCCAGGACTCTTTAGAAAAGGGTTAGAAAAGTGAAGTGTAAAACATCAAAAAAATTAAACAAAAATAATCTTTATGAAGCACTTTTACAAGGTAATTCACAGTTCTAGTCTTTAATCCACTGCTGATCATTAAATCCAAAAAGCAATCAATTAAATGATTATTTTGTATCATAAATGTGAGTTACAAGTAAGAGTGCAGCTGTACTGGGTAGTATGACTTCTGCTCAGAATAAAATGAATGCATGGCCTTGAAAGCCAGAAAAACAACAAACAGCAATCCACATTTAATATGTCCAATTGCATCACTGAATTAATATTTTATTAATGAGTACATTATTTGTTACTGATTACATCCAGTGACAGTAACCAATCACTTTAACATCACTTTATCTTCCATTTTCCTGTGTTTAGTGGCACTTTGATTACGCATTCTTGGCCAATCCATCAGCAGTCCTCAATTCATGGCCAGCACCAGACTGATACTTTCACCGTCCCAGCAGTTGCACAATAGCTCAAACAAAGAGGCATTTTACAATGGAACAGCTGCAGAAAGGAGCTGACCAGGACTGTTTTCATGTGTAAGTACTATGTTACCGTGGGGTAAAAAGTGAAAATAGTCAATGGAGAAAGAAGAGAAAACAATAAACAAAAAAAAAAAAAAGGGAAAGAAAAATGACCGATCTACAACATATTCCACTAGGATGCAGGAGAAATGCAAACTGGCAGCGATGTTAGAGATCAGAAATCAAAGTTAGTCTTTAGAAGTATCTGAACTACAGATTGATGCCAAATTTCCTTCAGATTAATAAAAATATGTAATCGATTAGAGGCACTAAAACACTTGTTTCTTGTTTAATGAAAAAAGGAAAAACTATCTCCCTTAATTCTTCGTGTTTCCTAAAAATTTTGACAACAGTAGTCTCCTTATCCAGCAACTTTAATGTCATAGAACAAACAGTCCAACACACTTAAAACTAGTAACACAAAGATCGGAAACACTTCTAAGCCTAAAACTAGACATAAGTGAAATAGCAGAATTTTATTTGTACAAGTGTTTCTTACTTGTTCCAATGCGTCTTTGAATTCCGGTACAAGGATGGAAACATGATGGGTAAAATCTTTGCTGCATTATCACTAATTAAACTCATAATATATTCGTTATTCCAGTAGTATAATGCTCGCTCTGCAACCTAAGACGACATGAAAAAAGTAACAGTTCTTCAGACAATCTCTTAAAGAGTAAATAATTGAAACATTTGCCAAATATAAGAGAAAGGTAAGAAAAGTTGCAACTTAGATTTGGATTTTTCTAGTGCAAATGGGAGTCACGGAGCTGATGGAAAGAGAGATGGAAAAAGTTGCTTTTTTCTATCCATCATAGGAACATGATTCAAGATATAACCATGAACTATGAAACTCCAGCAAAGAAATGTTTTCCCAAAGAAAGAGTATTTATAGAACTCTATTACAAGCATAAAATGCAAACACTATGTACTGAAACGGTTCAGGTACTTTGGAAAACAGTGAGCTTTTAAGCTTTTATGTTAAGCATAACACTGAAGTGAATCACCCAATACGAATGCACATACCGCACTCTTGAAAAGAAACAAAAAGCTAACATTTGGATCCCTAAAATTTAACACAGAATTTAAGACTTCTTTTGCAACAAATAAAATTAATTACGGCAAATAATAGTAGGTAACACCATTAACAAGTCTGATTTATAAAAATCGTTGTAATATTGTCTATTCAGTAAGTACAGACCTGAAAGTGTGGACTGGACACACATTTGGCTAACTGTCTGAAAAGAGGCTCCATAACTTTTACAAATTCAGATGGTTCAATAACATCTAAAATTTCTTCTAGTTCATTTAAAAACATGACTTCTTTTGGACTGTGAGTCTTTGGCCAGTATTTCAGCAGTGCCATTACAACCTGTAGAGACAAAGTGAACATAATCTTCACGATAATTTGACTTTACCTTGCAACAAATTCTATTTCATTAATAAGTCTACTATTTTAAACAGAATATAAAACTCAGATTTCTTGATCCGTGTGACAGTAATGATGAGATATGGGTCAGTGTCACAGAGATGACTGTTAACAGGTCTAAAAACACTTATTCAGAAAACAAAGTTATACACTTAAAAGTTATGTTCAAAAATAATAATCTAAAGACTAGAGAAAGTAACCTGCCATCTAACTTATCATTAGCATCAAATCAAAGTGCAAATTTGCAACTATGCTATAGGGAAAATGATCTGCCACTGAAGTGATAGCAGCGTTCAATCTCTTATTTCTTGGAGGCATACTCCAAAGCTCAAGAAATTAAGTTCTATCATTATATTTTAAGAAAACATCTACTATAAATACCCAAATTGAGAAGTGACCAACTACTCCAGGCATGCTGCTCTTAAACACTGAGTTTTATTTGACTACATTACTATAATCACAATCTTAACTTTCTTCATGATTATTAAATTGTTTACCCAGCTTGCTGAAGCAGTTTTTGCCTAGCCAACCATGAACATTCAAAACACAGGTGGGAGAAAGGAGGGGAGGTGGGGGTAGACAACTAGAGGATCCATAAATAACGTGACATAAAAGGAAGTTGTCTGCCCGTTGGCTCACAACTCTTCAGAAAGAGTCTATACATCTGTGGGAAATGTTTCTGAAGTCTAATTGAAGAACAGACTTTCTCAGCTATTGAATATATAAGTAGAAGAATTTAAGTCTGAAAAGTGATATTACTTTATCAGTTAAATATATTTAGACATTGTATTTATGAGGGGAGTTATCAATTGCATCATAATTTATTCAAGAATCTTAAAAAATACACTAGGCTATATTGAAGGAATAAAGACTCTTGTGTGTTAGCAATTTTTGATCTAAAGAAAATGCAATTAGACACAAATATTTTGTTATGAAAGGATGATGATTTTTTCCCCAAAGATGTCAGCTTTTAATAAAAAAAATAATTAAACTATAAAAACTGTTTCCCATCTGTGACATTTCAGTGCCAAACAATATTCAACTAGGAAGACATTTATTTTCCTTCAAAGGATATTTAAACCATAGGAAATACTTAAAAATGACTGGCATAGTACTCAATCTTAAATTTAGATATTTTTAATGGGAATTTAATACAACCTGGAACATGAAAGTTTACAAATGTTTTCAGTTAAAGATTAAAAAGCCACATACAGAACAAAAATATGACAGGGTCTGTCTAGTCCTAGGTGTAAAACTGGAGGAAAAAACCCAAAACAGTACAGACTTTTTGAAAAATCTATTTTAAAATAAAGTTTGTATGTGTCTTCATATAGTTTAAAAGTTGCACCAATCCATTAGCCTTTCTCTCAGGCAATTTTTTTCTCTCATTTAGGAAAAAACCCAGTGTCTTTGGTTTCTGAAATGGAGCACATTTTTATACAAGTCCAGCTTTTTACATTTAAAAACTAGAAGCAATATTTAATATCACCACTGACAAGACAACTTAGAGAGAGATCAGTGCATCTTTCATGTATGTATTATTTAATCATGAAAGTAGACTCTATGTCCTCAATGGGCCTTGGGAAATTTATGTAGATTTTTAAAATAAGATGAGACTTTAAAAAGTCTCATATGACAAGTACAAGGGGAAACAAAACGTTTTGTTTTGTAATGACCAGAGTTTTTGAAGGGGAACTTAATACTTTGGTGATCTATGTGCCAAGTTTTTAAATAATTTTGTAATCATGCACTAATTTGGGATCAAAAAGGGAAGCAGACTTGGATGCGTATTAGTTCAGATTTGTACAAGGAAGTATGTAACATCCTAGCTGATGTCTGGAAGAAAGCTAAGATTTCAAGATCTCATACAGCATGAATGACGGAATGTCTGAGATTTGATATCTTAACAAATATTAAAAGCTCCAAATAGAAGAGAATTCTTATTCAGCTGCATACTTCATTTCAAGAATCCCAGTTTCTGCTTTACAATGGAAATGGTTGTAACCTAAGATGTCCACTTTTGTTTGTAGCAATCATTTTACTGATTGCTACTTAGTCATTAAACATATCAGTTCTTACCTACTTAATATTGGGTGCAATGAGGCAAAACACTATATGCTATTGAGGACAATTAGAAGTATTCATCTATGCAATTATGTGCAGTCAGACCAAAGTCTGGTTTTGTCTATGGTCCAAACTTGGCAGACATGAAGAGGATCTGACTGAAAAGCCTTGCATCAGTAGGTAGCTCTGTGTGCCAGAAATCTGTGTTCCAGCAGAACATCAGTCTCTCAACAGAGCACAGTTCAGACAAGCTAATTTCTGACTAAAGTGCTTCTGGATCAACCATCTCATATCCAGTCAGCCAGAAAAAAAAATAAGCAGAATCAACTCTGGTCTGTTTGTAAGAGGTATGCCCTTAATGTTGTTTTAATTCATTTTGGACATTCCAAACAACTGTTAGAAAACCTGAATTTGATATACTGAAATGGTTAAATATCTGACTTTTCCTAATAAAAACAATTACATACCAACACTTTGTTCCCCAAACCTTCTTAAGCAGTCTACAGATGAAAGGGATATTAATATACCAAATAATATAATAATAGCAAGATAAACTTACTGGTTCTGTAAGCGTGCTGTCCTTTTCTAAAAACTGAACTACACAGTATGCCAGCTGCAGTAAAAGAAAGAGACTTTTATTAATGCTCACCATGAAACACTTTGAAATCACTAGCACAATTGGAGAACACTACTGAATTCAAATAAAATCACAACAGTTTTAATGTAATTTTACAAAAATTTTGCGGACAATTTAAAAACCAAAAAGGTAAACACACTTTACCGATTTTTTCCAACCTTCCCAAGTCTGTCCTCATCTTTTCCTGGGTTATAATACAGACAAACACATAACGATGTTTTCTTTTTAGACCCAGTACTTTGCATCTCAGCACACTTCATCTTTTCAAACAAAGGATTTAAAATCACAATCTTGTCCTCTAAAGTGCTTTCCACTTGCTACCACTTTGGTGTCCCATGCTGTTTTAATAAGTATTTTCTATTTAATAACCTAAGTTACTAAAAAATGCATTGAGCAATTGTAAATCTTAGGAATTTCTATATATGAAAACTAATGATAACTATGCATATCAATGTAAAGCTGATGCAAGCTGAGGCTGAATTACACTATTTACCAACTTCAGTTCTGAGAATGAGACTGTCTGTCTGTGCCTAAAGAGTGAACTACTACATCCCTTTCACTCGATAGGCCAATAGTCCCAAAGTAAATGGGAGGATCACTGCACACCTCAGCAACTGTTTAACCATCTTTCTAATGTCTCTCCATTTATGGAAGTTCAGTGGATGAGCCCAGTTCCTTTCCTGTTTTTCATGACTGCTTCTGAGAATGTCCTTAGGTAATCTGACGAATGTACAAACATTATTACATCTAGTTCTCTCCAGTATTCTAAAGTAAATTTGAATTGAACATAGAAATTAGCTTCGTTCATGTATATCTGGATTTGGCAGCAAATCCTTCCGATTATCTGCCACTGTTCAGATGGGAATCTTGTGGTTTTACTCTGGTGTTTCACATGCTAAGCTCACATGAAGTGCTTTCCCATTTCATTTAGGAGGACATGTAAGAGAGGTATCCATACATCACTATTTTCTTTTCATTGATAGTAATGAGGAATGTGAATTACCTGAAGGTTTTGGAGAACTAGTTTGTGAATTAGAGGAACAGATAAAGACCAATCTGTCTCAGGTAAGTAGAAGAAAAGCAGGCAATCACAGGTGTCTGCACTTAGTTGAGATTATGAGAAAAGTCTGACTGGCCACACCCACACAGGTTATGTTCACAGCATTAGCAAAAAAGAAAAAAACAAATCTTTTGAAATGGGAGCCATTCTAACCTACTACTTCATCAGGAACTGATGTGACCCCCAGTAGGCAAGATCTAAAGCAAATCCTTATAAGCATCCCTAATTGCTAGAGAACTGTAATTATACAAACGGTGTTCTTAAAAATACAAGTTGTTAGTAATTTTATTTGAAGAAATGGTACTTAAAACTTGGAGCACTTGAACTTACATAGAAAATGTTGAACTTTCAAATTAAAAAAAGAAAGCTATGTAACAATCTCTCAGAGAGAAAGTTTTGGCATATCACAATGTGTTGTCTCTGACATTGTATGATTTCCCACTCCTCTAGGAATTCTGAATGGAACTAAACTCAGCAGAGAAAAGATACAGCTGGTTTAAAAGCATGATACAACTCAGATGCCCCTTTTTTTTCCTGCGTACTTCTAAAAAGATCTATTGAATTAAATTACAAAGTCCTAGTAAATGCCCAGTTCCTTTCAAAATATCAACAGTTGTCAGAAACTGAATTCAACTGAAGTTCTCCAAGTAGTTTAGGAAAAACTATTTATAGATGACATTCATTAAAACCATACTTGTCTGCCATTTTATATGTCCAAACATTACAGACAAAAACAAGATAAACAAAAAATTCTGTGTGTGATTAAATATCAACAACTCTCAAATTAACAAACTACTTCATGTCTCTTCTATAAACACTACAGTGCTTTTTAAAATGGTATTTACTTACATACACAAATTTCCCCTTCCCCCAACAAGTGAGGCATTATAGGTGTATATATATATTAACTAATTTCCCCAAGGACAGTTAGCAGGGAAGTGTTGGAGCTCAGAACAGAATCCATATCAGAATGACCAGAGACCCCTGACCTCTCTAGGCAAACTTACTTTAACACTAGCATGAAAAGCACCAAAAAAAATTTACCTGTGGATGGTAGACACTGAGTGATTTCACTTTGTGCAATGGTAACAAAACCTTCAATAGAAATATTTTGTGCTCTTCTTTTAATGGTAAGGCAAATCCATTAATTATGCTGCCAAGGAAAGAAATTTAAAAATAAAAATCACTAAATATGCAAAATCTGCACTACTGTACCCAAATTCTTGGGTTTGGTGCTTTTTTTTTTTTTTTTTTTTCAATCTCCTGGAGAACATGATGCAACAGAAAAATTTACAAATTAAGCATGCACCAGAGACTAGTTTTTGATCCAGTCATCTAAAAATTACAAATTAATAGTCAAATCAACCTCTGCCCATCCCTCCTTCAAGTCTTTCACAGGTCCCAAACTCTTCTTTCAAGCAACATATATGACATATACACTTCAGATTCCAACTTTCACTACAAACTATTCACTATCATAAAAGCTTTGAATACATGTTTCTCCCAGCTTCTTCGTGGCATTAAAGAATGAACCAGACTGGGTGTAGAAGATAATAAATCCAGAACAGCAGATAAGTCAAAACATGACTTCTACTAAAATACACTATTTCTGCAAGACCCTAGCATATAACCAAACAGCATCTGTGCTGCACCAAGAGAAGCGTGCCCAGCAGGTTGAGGGAGGTGATTCTCCCCCTCTACTCTGCTCTCGTAAGGCCCCACCTGGAGTGCTGTGTCCAGTTCTGGAGCCCCCAACACAAGAGAGACATGGACCTGTTAGAACGAGTCCAGAGGAGGCCACGAGGATGATCCGAAAGCTGGAGCACCTCTCCTATGAGGACAGGCTGAGAGAGTTGGGGCTGTTCAGCCTGGAGAAGGCTTAGGGGAGATCTTATAGCAGCTTCCAGTACCTGAAGGGGTCTGCAAGAAAGCTGGGGAGGGCCTTTTTATAAGGGCAGGTAGTAATAGAACAAGGGGAAATGGCTTTAAACTGGAAGAGAGTAGGTTTAGATGAGATATTAGGAAGAAATTCTTTCCAGTGAGGGTGGTGAGACACTGGAACAGGTTGCCCAGAGAAGCTGTGGATGCCCCCTCCCTGGAAGTGTTCAAGGCCAGGCTGGATGAGGCTTTGAGCAACCTGGTCTAGTGGAAGGTGTCCCTGCTGATGGCAGGGGGGTTGGAACTAGATGATCTTTAAGGTCCCTTCCCAACCCAAACCATTCTATGATTCTGTGATCTCAACATGTCACATCCGAGTTACAGGCGTGTGCAGATTTGGCTCAATACTGGGTCAATGTCACGTTTACCTAAAAACACTGTACTAGAACAATGTTTTGTGATCACTCACTTTGCTAGTGTTAGTATCAGTTAAAACTTCCAGAATCCTGTTGCCCATTTACTATTTTAAACCCAATTTTAAATCCTCTTCATTAACAAGGACAGAAAGCACTCAGGCAAAAGAAACTGCCAAACGTATCTTAACACACCCCCCCCCACACACACCTTAAAAAAATTCAGTTACATATATTTCAGATCTCAGAAATCAGATGATGTCCTAGAATTAAAACTTACTAAATAATACTGGCTCACCCTTGCTGTGCATGCTTAAAATATTTTTCACTGTAATGACTGCACAACTATTTTGAGGATTATTCCTCCTCAGGGTTATTCCTCCTGAAATCTCTCAGTGCATAATATCAAAACCCCATTTCTACATTAACACTTCTATGGTGTTCTTGCCACAACCTCCACATATTCAACAAACACACAATAAATTAATTAAAAAAAAATAAATTCTCCAAGATGTTTTAAGGGTTGTTAACCACAAAGAGGAGAAGAATTGTAGGGCAAGTTTGGCCTCGACTGAGTGTGAAGAAATTCTAAAATCCTGTCAAGAGACGATTGCCAGAAAGAACATAACCACATTAGTAATTCCTGCTAGAAGTGTTCATTTGTCCAGTATCGTATAGCACTTCGCAAAGGAAAAAAATGAAATCCAGTGTTTCAGCATGAAATTCAATTCCTCTCGACTTTTGACAAGTCAAAACCCAGGAACTCAACTCAAACTTGTTACTCGTAAGATGCTCTGTGTCAACAACATGTTGTGTGAAACTCCTTAATGGACTGGAAGAATAACCAATACAGAACAGTTACAGCTTGGAAGTCTCATTTAGCTACTAGAAATTTTGATTTGAAAGCCTGAGGAAAGAAAATACTCTTGATGAGTATTGCTTGATTATAGTATGTTGAAGAAAGTATGGATATGTAACTCCTTTAATCATTGAACATTTCATTGAAAATCAAAGAACTATTCTGGGCACACATGCAGACCTAGAAAATTTTAAAACATCTTTCCAATTTCAACAGCATTCTGGGCTGCATTAGGAACAGCATTGCCAGCAGGTTGAGGGAGGTGATCCTTCACCTCTGCTCAGTCCTGGTGAGACTCATCTGGAGTGCTGGCTCCATTTCTGGGCTCCCCAGAACAAAAAGGATGTGGACATACTGGAGGAAGTCCAGTGAAGTGCCACTATGATAATGAAGGGGCTGGAGCATCTAACATACAAGGAAAAGCTAAGTAAGCTGTTTAGCCTGGACAAGAGAAGGCTCTGGGGGACCTTACCCAGTTTTACAAATACCTGAAGGCATTCAAACATAAGAAAAAATAAAACAAACAAAACCCAACCTTTTTATTGTAAGCATGGTCAAACATGGGAACCCGTTGCCCAGAGAGGTTTGGATATCCTTGAAGATATCCAAAGCCTGACCAGACACAACCCTGAGCAACCTTCTCTCGTTGATCTGCTCTTTTTATGTGGAAAATATGGAAACACCATAAAGTAAACCTAATTAAGCTTTTAAAATGTATTAATGTATAAAAATACAAAGCCTGCACATGGACTAGAGAAATCAGTTGATAAAAACCAAACTAATTTTGATGAGGCTATCAGCTGTAAGTTGTAAAATTTTAGTTTCAAGGGCTTTCAGATGTATCGCAGAAGTTTGAAAAATAATAGGATTAACAAAAGAAGGTTTCTGAAGTTTCATAACCTTTGCTTCCTCTGTTTATCTGCTATGCATTTAGTGACATCAGAAGAATTTTTGATTAAATTTCAACTCATTACATGTTATTTGTCGTTGTTTTACAACTAATATTAATTACAATGATCCTAAACTAGAAAATAAGATTTAAAAATTCAGATTATTTTTTTTAAATCAGCACATCCCAAAACCTTGCCACAAGGTTCAAGTTTTTGCTGTGTTTCTGCAATCTCACACAAAATTTATTCTCTTTTTTACCTTTGACACAATAAGAAGATATTTTAATCTGGTCTCAACGTAATCTGCAATCCCCAACTTGATTTTAAAATACTACTCTGAAGACCAAGTGAGTTTAATTAAACAAAACCTACAACTTACCTTCCCAGTATTTCCAGTAATTCTGCTATGCCATTGTGATGTTCTGTTTCATAAATAAACCTAAATAAATGAAAAGTTTTACTCAGTTACTGCTGGAGAGATACAACTCTAACACCAAGATCTGCTTCTAACATTACAGGCAGCCTTGACCTCCCAGGTTTTAGTCACTCGGTAAAAAGTAAAGAGAAACACATAGTGGAAAAGAAACTTTGTGGAAACATAAATCAGTAGCACATCAAGCTGCTTCCAATGTTCACATTTGCTTGCTCTTTTCTCCCATATTTAACAAAGCAGCATGTACTTGAGCTTTTCCAATAATCATATTTGATGCCATTTTAATAATGCAAAACTGAACACAGCAAACAACACTTTAAATAGTACAATGACACGGAGCATCGGGCATAACTGAATGCAATGACTCAACCTTCTATACTGCATGCAAACACAAGGTACTCAAAGAGTTACTACTTATGGATCTAAAAAAGCTCTTTGACATTACAGACTTCTGTGCATACAAAGGGCTCTGTAATAAACAGAGGAAGTCAAAATTTCCTGAATTTCCTTTTAACAGAGCACAATAATTTACTAGGCAATCACCTTTCCACCTTTCTTCCCAATTGCCTAAGTGTAAATTTACTGAGAAAGTTTTATGCACAACTTTAAATATTTTGCAAATAGTTATAAAAATTTACACTTATGAGAAAATAATTCCATTCATTAGAAAATATTTTTTTATTTGAAAATCTGGCATAGACTGACATAATAACAGCTACTTTTAATCCAGAATATTTGATGTGACTGTTTTTTCCCCTTAAAGACACTTCCCATATAACAAAGGACAATACCAAGCAAAATTAAAGACAATGATACAAAAAGCTTTGGATTGAATTAAAAGGAACATACTGGTTTCATAATTTTTATAAAAATATATTTTACATCAGAAAAAAATAAGAGTAATGTTCTATTGGGACAGAATTAATGCAATTCTGGTCAGTGACTAAAAGACAAAGACCACACATTCCTTAGGTAAGCACAGTAACAAACTGATGAATTGCAGGAAAAAGTGTAAGAAAAGGAAATATTTTGAAAAATTCTACACATACCTTAAGAGCTTATAATGCACAATCCACTAATTCAAGACAGAAGTTGATACAAATTTCCTTCCCAATGCTCATATTTAGGAACACTAGTTTACATTGGGATGCAAAATGTTTCAACTTCTACCTCCTAAATGTTATATAACTAAGTGAGATTTTCTGCTTAATTATTTTTCCTACAACTTGGTAAAGAAAGGCAGTCCCTCCAGTGCAAATTATACAATCTCCCATATGCATTTCAGACTGAAAAAATAGTCTTATGCAAACTATTACAAAGTTGTTCTAATGATCATAACATTTCTTAGTCTTTCTGCAAGAAGCCTTGAACCAGAACTATCTGTTTGAAGACTTTACTTCCATTATTCCTGAAATTAAAGTGCAAGAAGCGGCAAATAAAAGCACTGTTCAGAAGTGCATTATAATATGCTGTGATGTTGTTGTACCCCCTAGTTCAGATATTTTACAAAATTATGAATTTTGGAACTAATTTAATACATTTTATGTGTGGGGGAAAAAAGTTTGTATCTTTGTTTGAAAGATACACCTGTATTTTTTTCTTAGGACAGACTGGCACTTGACAACTCCAGTCAAGAGCAGTTGTCTGCAAGACAGTGAAGGCTTACTAATTATTTTAAAGTAGCCCCTTTGTATTTCTTCTAAAGGCTTACTTGTTACCATAGACAGGGAAGATAAGCTCCCTCTACAGCTGGCACTGCTGGGTGCCACTCATGAGATGGCACAGAGTATGTGGAAGCTTTTTGCTATTTTCTTAAAGGGGTAGTATCACACATTCATTTTGAGATGAAAACAACAGTGGTAGAGAAAAAGGGAAGCAGGATGGAAGGAGTGTAAAACTGATATACAACATAATTATTTCTAGAAGTGTACCAAAACTAAGACTAAAAAAAAAGGCACCATAATCTTGCATTCACACTCAACATAATGGCAGTAAAAAGACACTTCTAAAGACCTTTGGTAATAAAGAGATTATTTTTCATCTTTACTTTTTTGTATCAGGGATAATACTACAGTATGGCAATTTAAAAAAATATTTCATGAGCCCTAAATGGTACATCTCAGTTCTGAGGAAAGAAAAGGCAGTATATATGTTCTTGCAAGCAAACTGCAGATCTCTGTCATTCGATTTGAGTTTAACTTTTGCATTTTGAAGAACTACATTTTATTAAGGCTCTACTGTAACACAAATACTACTACCCAATAAGAAAAAAAAGCCTCACAGATAAAAAAACCCACCCACTGAATTACAAACTCAAATTTCAGCTGCCAAATTCATGGTGTGCAAGACTAACCTAATTTAAATCTTCCAGATTGGTATTGACTATTGTTAGATGTAGCAATATTGGGTATAAACTTACTAAGAATTAAAAAAAAATGCTAGCAGTATCCTGGAATATTTTTAATTGTACAACTGATCACATGCACCATAATATAAAGGTACTGACATACCTATAAAATATATTATTAATTTGTTTCCGGATGTAAGCTCTTAGGCCTAAGAATTTCCCATATATTCTGTGAAGAGTTGTTTTAAGAAAATCCCTTTCACGAGGATCTTCACTGTCAAAGAGCTCTAAAAGCTGCAAAGAGGGAAAAGAGATACTTTATTTTAATTTAATGCACTGTAAAATAATTTAGAGCTTGAAGTTAAAAATTCTTTTTTACCTCACCTGTAATACAAACTTCTGATCAATATATTTCTTAGCTATATTAGGTTGGAAATCTGGAGATTCTAAAAACCTTAAGAAAAATTCATAAACAAGCTGAAAAAAACCCAAAGAAAAATAGCATTAGTCTTTTAAACAAGGAACCATTTTATAACCAGCACATTAGCAAAATTAATAATTAGTTGTGCAGAACTGCAGTATGTTTTTATTTATATTTATTTGTATACCACACTGTAAAAGCTTTGCTCATGCTCTCCTAAAGAACAAAATACAAGTTCTTTAAACTGCATTGACATTCTGCAGAGTTCCATCACTAGATTTTACCCAAATGACATACAGTAATCTGATATTCATCATGCCCAGAAGTACATGTTGTGAAAATTCTTTGTTCTGTTTGTCACAGTACCTCTAAAAGTCAGAGTTTTGCCAGAGTCAGGTGAAAGCATTTATAGTGACAAGCTGAAGTGCATTTAAAATCACAGCAGTTACAAATGTACCACAAGAAACAAGCCTTTAATCTCTAATATACTGATATTTAAAAAACAAACCAAACTATCAGTTTAAATTCAAGGGATATTTTAAATACTGCAAAGAAATATAATTCACTTGAGATAAACACATAAACTAAACAATTTTGAGACAATAAACAATTACTTTAATGTCAACATTTGTTAGACTATGCTTTCCTCTTCTTCCTTAAATACCTGTAGATGAGGCCATGCAGCTTCTAAGGTTGGTTCATCTTCCTCTGGATCAAATTCTGCTCCCGTTGGATTGGAAGATGGTGGTAATGTTCGAAACATATTAACTGCAAACTGAAATCACATGTGTCTCTAAGAACTTTGAAATAAGTTAATTATTAAAAAAAAAAGACTTCAAAGATGGTTTCGACTGAAAATTCTTTGCATTAACTATTTTAATTAATATTTGGAAAAATACAAGCTATATAACCCAGTAGTTTAAATAATAATGAGGTACATTCATTCTTCTTTAAAGATTTCTAGCTTGGAGATCATTTTTCTTGCAGTATTCTTTAAAGCACAAACCTACTGTCAAGACATATTTTATGAGAATGTTGCTCTGATCTGGTCAGACGCTGGAACATGTTGCCCAGAGAAGTGTGGCTGCTCCTCCCTGGAAGTGTTCAAGGCCAGGCTGGATGAGGCTTTGAGCGACCTGGTCTAGTGGAAGGTGTCCCTGCTCATGGCAGGGGGGTTGGAACTAGATGATCTTTAAGGTCCCTTCCAACCCAAACCATCCTATGATTCTACGATTCTGTGATCTCTTTACACACGTTTGAAAAGCCAAAGCAAATGTATATAAAATGTTTACAAAAACATTTTTTATATGTCCATTTTTATAAGGCCTTGCAACAACCTGCAAAAGTGGAAGTCAGAAGCAGAGATGCAAAACAGATTACTCAAAACTGCTCTTCTCTGCAAAATATCAGCAGTTTAATTTCACACCATGGGTATACACATGAAGAAACACTTTGAAACCCATTTCCTCTCTCCATCTCTTACTGATATTTCTTTTAACCTTGTCCATCTACCTGACATCATGGGGAGCATTGAGCGAAAGACAAATGTACATCCTAATCCTTTCATTTCACCTGAATTGTCAAACCCCTGAAAACTATTTAGCATCCTCATGGAAGTGGAACAGACTACAAAGATGAATTACAGAAATAATCACATATGCAAAGTAAAACTAAGTTGGCTAAAAGTTGGCTAAAAAAAAAAATCTTACATTATTTTGGGGATAAATTTAGCACGTAACCTTACCCAGAATGGTGCAAAGATTTAAGAGGTTTGCAGCATCCTAAATTCTCCACCTGAAATGACAGCTAGCAAAACCAGCTGGCTTCTCTATGGACAAGAAAGGAACAACTAGCTAGTGATTCAAATAGTTGTCCTCACAACCTTAGGAGTTAATGATTAAAACTTTAATGATTTGGAGGGAAAAGGTTTCTAAACATGCCAGTAAGAAAACCCAAGAAAGTCTTTATCTGTTATATGTAAGGCAGCTCTGCCTGTTAGTACTGAAAAGAGACTAATTCCTCAATTCCACTTGTAATTCAGAGCACTATGTAGGGCAGATGTTGGTAGGAGACACACAAATTGCTGAGATAGTAGGAAAACTAAAAAAAAAACAAAAAAACCCCAAAACCTTAAAAAAAAGTAATCTATTTAACCACTTAAATGCATCCAATAGAGACTTTCTTATCCTATTTTGTTGCTTACTCATTAACAAGCTGTAACAAGCAGTCTAAACTTATTTTTGTACAAAATAACAAAATATTAAGATCAATTCAAATCAGTATATGGTCCCCAACTGCCTCCGCTATTTCCAAAACATCCTTTGAGATCCCCAGTCTCTCAGCAGCTTGAACACATTGCAGAAACAATGAAAAGACTACCAAAATAAAAAATAAAAACACAGTGCTGTACTGTCCTAACCCTTCATAACGACTGAGTATATTGGGCTCCACAAAGAAATTCTCTTCAAGTCTGTTCCAACTTACAACTGTAAATTCTGCTTTCAAATACACAGATAATTTTGTGCTTTAGAAAAATACTAAGATATATTAAACTACATTTTAGTAAACATTTGTTCACAACAAGAATGGTGGCTATGCTGAATGGAGAGCTACACGCTGCACAGAACTGATTTTATCAAACCAGCTGCAGCTGGCTACATGGAGCTTCAGCATAAGGCACACATATACTCTGTCCTAAATATGTACCACATGTACCAGCAAGAGTTAACCTATACATTATTAGCAATATTCTATTACTGTAACAGATTGGAGGTGTCTTTTTGCAAGTATTTAGGGGAGAATCTGAGAATACATTCCCTAAGTCTGGCAAAGTAAGAGGCAGCAGGACAGAGAAGCTGATTTGCCAGGAAAAAGAAAATTCTTTGCAAAAGTCTACATCACCAGGAGCAGCAGAAACATTTACAGAGCCTTTTCAAGAAAACCAATACTTGGCTCAGCAAACATGCCAGTACAGGGCAACTCCAGGACCAGCTAGGAAAAAACCCCAACGATTACTCCATTGGAACTTGCACTGAACTGAATGTCTTATTTGAGGATGCAAAAGAACATTTTCTTTACTTCATCAACTGAAAGGTTCCTACCCTTTCACCAAGTGTATAATACAGCTCAATTTAATGAAAAACCCCTAAACTCTACAAGTTTGAGTTTGCTTATAATGTAGCTATTCAGAATGGAAGGTCTACTACAATATCACATTTATCTATTCTTTATGCAACAATTTCAGTCTTTATTATGTTCAAATTCCACTGTAGATAATAACCACGTGTCATGCACTAATTTTTGTTCTTTTCTCAGGTTTTACTGAGTTTTTTTCTGTTTCGTTGGTTGGTTTGATTTTTTGTCTTTTTTTTTTTTTTTAAGTAGTATTAAGGCTTTCTTGCTGATCATCTGAAGATTACTCAAAAGCGCTGAAAGATTAAGCCATCTTAGTTTTAAGATGCAACTTTGCAGAGGAATGAGTTCCATCCTTCTCTGGTGGGATTCTGGGAAAAGCAGCAGCATGCTTTGTTTCCCTCTTCTCATTCTGACTTCTTCTCATTAACACTTCCATTCACAGTTTAAAATAATGCACTGAATTACCTATTAACTGGCAGGGTTAAGGAGCACAGGTATGTGCTGTTCTGCCATCTCACATCTGACAGATGGAGAAGCAGACAGTGGGAGGCAGTATCAAACTGCATCAGCTAAATCTGCAAGGATTACATCATACTCCCATGAAGGAAAAAGTCATCCTGATGGTCTGTTTCTCTTCAGAATATTCCTTAATTTCAGCAACTGAGATGTAGGTCTGATACAGACTGAGACTGGCATATCAGAGTAATTGCTATTTCAGAGAACTGAAAGTAAAGCCAAAATATCTTCATGTTCCCCTTTATAAGAGCATGGACATCAAGCAACTAACAACCTCTGACCTTTGTTTGAAAAAAATACAGTAAAAATCTACAATAATCAATGGTCTCTCAAGAAAACAAATCCAGGAAGACTTGACTTGAAATTTAAAATTTGCTAACGTTGTTAAGCAAATGGAAGAATAACCAGATTGTTCTAGATGAGAAAGTCTCAGGCTCTCACCATAAAGAAGAAAAGCTGGGTCATGTAAGGTGTTAGGTACAATGTTTCATATTTTTTATTTTTGAGAATATAAAATAAAGATTTAAAACCCAAAGGCAGAATTTGTTCCATGAGCAATGGGACCAATGAAATCTGATTTGATTTGTTTTGTGTTTTATATCCTTGACCAACAGAAAACAAAACTGCTCAAATCAAGGTGTAGCATCTATCAATGAAGGCACAAACCTGAAACTCTCTTGTCTATTAAGTAGTTGAAATTACTTAAATTTACAATGTATTAATATCAGTGAGAGCTTCACCCTTCTGTCAAATGGAGGATCTTTTCCTAACTTCTCAGTCTTTTGACCAAACAGACAAGACAAGCTGCAAAGTCTAATTTCCTCTAAGGCCAGTTTCCCACAGAAGTATTAAGTAAACATAGCGTAACTTAAACACATCCCCTCCCCAGCTCCCTCCAACTTTATGAAATTTGATTCTTTATGAAAACTGGGCGAGTGTGCCAAAATTCCCTCTGTGCTGTTAGCAGTGACAACACTTGACTCCAAAGGACATAACTTACAAGGATGGGAGAACAAAAAAGGAAAAGCAAATAACCTGCATTTTTACTGCTTCACAGATATGTTTGCTGCCATGGTAGTTATGCACATTGCTTTCACAGAATCACAGAATGTTGGGGATTGGAAGGGACCTTGAAAGATCATCTAGTCCAATCCCCCTGCCGGAGCAGGAACCTAAACGAGATTACACAGGAAGGCGTCCAGGCGGGTCTTGAATGTCTCCAGAGAAGGAGACTCCACACCCTCCCTGGGCAGCCTGTTCCAGTGCTCTGTCACCCTCACTGTAAAGAAGTTTCTTCTCAAGTTTAAGCGGAACCTCCTGTGTTCCAGCTTACACCCATTGCCCCTTGTCCTATCGTTGGGCATCACTGAGAAGAGCCTGGCTCCATCCTCATGACATTCTCCCTTAACATATTTGTAAACATTAATTAGGTCTCCCCTCAGTCTCCTCTTCTCCAAGCTAAAGAGACCCAGCTCCCTCAGCCTTTCCTCATAAGGGAGGTGTTCCACTCCCTTCATCATCTTGGTGGCTCTGCGCTGGACTCTCCCAAGCAGTTCCCTGTCCTTCCTGAACTGTGGGGCCCAGAACTGGACACAATATTCCAGATGTGGCCTCACCAGGGCAGAGTAGAGGGGGAGGAGAACCTCTCTCTACCTACTAACCACACCCCTTCTAATTCACCCCAGGATGCCATTGGCCTTCCTGGCCACAAGGGCAGTGCTGGCTCATGGGCATCCTGGTGTCCTTACACATTTTCTCCTCCTTTCTTCTCAGCAGCCTGAGTGAAGCCTGACACGAACACCTCTGAATGACAAGCTATAGAGTCGGAAAGTCTATGCCTTCTGTTCATGTGAATAAAGCCATCCTAATAGCTAAATATAGCTACAAGTAATACATTTCTATTCACAGTGGTATCTCTTATTCTAGACCAAAGATCAGAGTAAAAAAACCAAAAAAACCCACAATCAGAAAACTCTTGTGAAAACAAAAATCAACCTCCCCATGTGTATAACTGAGTATGTAATTTCATTTTCATGATGCATTAAAAGCTGAAGTGGAAACTGCTTCAGTTGCTGAAAATGCTTAGTTATAAAATTAGATCTGTTCCTATATATTACCAATTTTAAAAGTAATATTAGCCTAATTGATTCACAAAAACATTAATTTACCATTCACAAGTACTTCATCATCACCACTAAAGGAATTATTCTAGGAGCTACCAAAATAAGTAAGCCATATTTATACAAGCTTATGATCTACTGCTTTCTCAAAACACCACAACCCTGGACCTCCACCCACATCCAGTACATCCATCTTTTCCTGAGATGGAAAGGGGCATTAATTTGAGTCTATTCTATATAGCTAGCAATTCTCACAAAGTTCTCCAAAAATAATATCCTAAGTGTCTGTGCTTCTGACAAACTAGTGCAAAACAGAATGCTCTCATGAAGCCCTGTT
Organism: Antrostomus carolinensis; assembly: GCF_000700745.2. Taxonomy (NCBI): domain Eukaryota; kingdom Metazoa; phylum Chordata; class Aves; order Caprimulgiformes; family Caprimulgidae; genus Antrostomus; species Antrostomus carolinensis. The sequence goes on from NW_010327792.1 coordinate 34,753, forward strand.
TTCTTCAAAAGCCAAGCTAAAATACCCCCCAAATCCGATACATTATTTTCTAAATAAGAATCTGTAACAGATGCTTTTGATTAAAAACCCCTTACATTTCACATCTGTATTTACAACATTTAATCAGACATTTGACTACGTATCTTATAGTTTTTAGAAGAGGCAAGTTCCTGCTCTGAAGCTAATCAATCCAACCTTACTATACTATACCTGAGAAATGAAACTTGTTATACAAGCATTTAATAAAAACATTTCTTTTCCCATCACATCTTTGCTTACAAACACAAAAAGAATTTGAAGGACGTCAGCTGTCTCTTTGAGGAAGAAATGGAATAAACTATCACACCCACTCTGGAGAATAACATTAAATCCATTTTAGAAATTAATTCATCTCATATCTTTTGAAAAGAAGACTTATGATTAACATAAAATAACTGAACTAAAGCACTAGATTAATATATATCCTAAATACAAGATTTACTATACATAGCCCAGGACACTTGAAGCAAAAAAAGAAGGGTGAGGGTGGGGTGGATGGACATGACACAAGCACTAGAATTATAAAGAACAACTGGATGATAAGGCAGATGCTTCTCTTACCAGAGAGAAAGAAGATTTTAAGCTGTTGAAAATGAAAAAATATTATTTTCTGTTGTTATACTTGTGAAATTCATTGTCCTAAGCACTTAGCCTAAATAAAATGCTAACAAAACCAAACAAAATTTAGTCACACACACATATATGCATCTCTATCTATATATACTCATATATAAATGTGTAACCTCCAAATTGTGAAGATAAACAGAATAGCACAGTAAAGTCCTAATTCCTATGCCAACCACCAACTCTACAAGTTTTCCAAACCATGAACCACTCTCAAATCCAAGTATTTCTTCATCACTATCATATTTTTATTGAAAACACTATTCCTTACTAATATCATTCAATGGCAGTAGCAGCGCAAAACTTGTCAGTGTCTCTTAGAAGAGTCTTAAAGTACACAAAGACATCAGATTTATTCTTCCTTAAAATCCATACAATCAACTTAAGTCTACTGCTAGAACTCATCAAAAGTACATCTCAATCTACATGTACATGCCTGAAAGAAACTAGCTGATAATACTACTACAGGAAGAATACAGTTGTTTCAGAACAGATGACCAAAAGAAAGCTGTTCCATAAAAGCATCCTAAAAATACTGCTATCTGAATTTAACTTCAAAACTGTAGTCCAGGTGCCTTCACTGACAGTGTCTAGGGCAGTGCTGTATGAATCCCATGCAAAGAAACTCCACACACTTTGGGACCTTGCACAGAAAAAGCATTTTAATTTCACTGGAAGAACTGTCAAACAGCTGCTGCGTGCTCCCAGCAAAACACTGACGATTAAGATAGCAGCCAAATTCTGAACCAAGATTTATTAAACAAACCAAGGTACAGACTTTATTACCATTAATTGCATCTGAAAGCCAAAAAGTATATATTCTCCTCAGCCAAATGTATTCTGGCCGTAACTGTGTGATGGAGGAAGATAATGCAGGCACATAAAGCAAAATTTATGAAATTATGGGCAGTTAAGGCTTCTTACGCAGAGAAAACAGTTATGTCCAACATAGATATTCAGTAACTCATCAGGAATTGCATTTTACCTAAATGAAGTCTCAGAAGCTTATTCTCTTTCATAACTCCCCTTTCATCAGTGTCAAGTATTCCAAAACAAGCAATGAATTAGCCAAAAATAGAGATATAAATAAGCTTTCAAGACATGGGAAAAGCCATGATCCCACATTTCCTCATTAACCATCCTCAATGCTTTGCATATGTTTGATATCTAGAGTTATACGTAATCCTCATATACTCAGAAGTTCTCATGAAAATAACTTCTGTATCAATAAACACTTAAGGCTGATTTAGATAACAAGCAATCTTCAGAATAAGCAACACCTATCATACTATAAATTCTTAGAATCTTTGAAGAAGCTTCAAAGTCTCAGATTTGCAGGAGGACCTCAAAATTTGACATAGTTCACAGTTTTATTAAAGATGCACTGTTTTTTTATCCCTCTGAAAATTCACCCCAAGCCATAAAGTCTCAGGAAAAACTATCATGTCACACATGGTCAAGAGTTTCTTGTAGGCTTATTAGTCAGCTATTTTAAAAGATGCTTTCTGTGCTCAGTGTATTGCAGACAACAGCTACAGACCTTAACCCAACTGCTACTCCAGGTAACCAGTGTCTAGTCACCACAACGAGAACTGAAATACTCTCTTGTAGTTCCATGGTCTCTGGAGCGGACTTAGGCCCGACAGAAGAATAAACCAAGTCTAGTGGGTTAGGATTTGGATAGTGAGCAGGAAAAAAATAACGCAGGTCTGAACAGTTCACCTAGCTTGTTGCAGTAGAACCCTCACCTGCCATCCTGTGTACTAAATAGAGTCTGACTCTCATTCTCACCTCTGAATACAGAATAAAATCAGTCACTGGTACAGAATAGGATTACATAAAGTTAAATGTCAAGCTTGCACCAGTATTTTTTTTTTTTTTTTAACAGCTAGATGTATTTAACTTTCCTCCCTGTTTTTATAAATACCTAATCCAACCAAGATTTGTGGGGGAAAAAAAACAACCCCCCCCCCCCTTTTTTTTTAAAATACAAGATTTCATTTTTACCAACTTAAAGCATAATTTACTTCTGCTTCATATATCTGTCTAGTTCCTATCTCACAAAGAAGAGGAATCAACACAGGCAATGGGATTTAAAAGCACTGTTATATTATCATTTTGCAGATGTACAAACATAGTTGATTTTTTTTTTTTTAAGATTTCAGTAAGTTTTCTTAAGATAAATTAATAAGGTGAACAATCAACTGTGAATTTAAAAAAAATTCAAAATAGTTCTCATTGTTAAATCACTTACCATATGTACTACTTCGGGGTAAATAGGTTCTGTAATCACATTGCGATTGTGTGTGATATATTCTACCATTTCACTTAAAGCTGCTCGTTTTACTTCCTTCCACTTTAGGTCACTTAGTGGATCAGAAACAAAGTCAAAAAGTACACAACATTGTCGTAACTTCTGGATAAAAAGCTTTTCTTGATCAGCAGGAGGAACATCTGAAAAGTGAAAATAATTAGTTATAAGTTATATTGTAGTGGACTTTACTCTTCTCCCCACTTTTCCTCCCCAAGACACAGGCATAGCAGCATTTAAGGTGACAAAGCAAGCTTTCTGAATCTTCCAACAACTTTCAGGAATATAAAGGTCCAGAGTATGAACCCCAGTAAAATACACTGCACATGACAAGATGATTTGACAAAATTGCAACAGTGATGCATACTTACCTTTGCCAGAAATAGATACTGCATGGAAAAAATACATACTTGAAAAAATGCCTCAAGGAATTCCCCTAACACTTCAGTTTGCATAAAGAACATGATGCCACATTTGCAGAAACACTGTTTTTAATACTAGAGATAAATGGGTAGATATTCAGTTTCAGAATTAGATTTAAGCCAGAGCCACTTTTTAAACCTGGAGTTGCCATCTCACAAAGTCCAGTTTTAAATCAAGTGCCTCCGACAACACAACAGGTTGCAGTAACCACATCTAGGCACAGAACAACTATTAGAGATTTTTTAAAAACTTCATTAACACAAGACATATTTAAAGAAACCATAGCAACACACTTAGGCTCTTCAACTTTTTGGTCAATTTGTAACACTGTTTTGATTGTTTTGTTTCACAAGTTTAATGTATTCTTAGACTTGCATTATGAATCTATTTAAGCACTTGCACAAGTCTGGTTAACTGTGGCCAGCACTGCTAAAAACAATGGCCTTCTAGAAAAGATCACGCTTAATCACCAAGATGAATATAAGAGATGAAAAAAAAAACCAGTAAAATTTAAAACAAATTGAGTAAGTACTTCATTTGATATTTACTCATTGTTTAGCCATCACTCATATGCAGCTAGTAAGAAACTATTTTGATTTCTCTTTTCTGTGATACCTATTAAAAATATTTCTCAGGCTTTGGATATCGTGAGATCAGACTCCTTCCTCTTCAATAATGAATTAAAAAAAGAGGAGAATGTTTGTACTCTTTTGGTAACACTCTCTAATTCATTGCCTGTATCATTGTTATACAAGCTTTTGAGACAAAGGCTGCCTTGCCTTACACAGTCTTCATGCAGTAGGACTTTTATTGTTTGATAAGGATACCTAGGTTATAAAAAATTTTAATGTTTTTATCTCCCCATTTTCACTTCCTATGCTTTACACCTCAGTTGTCCCTCCTGATCCTCCATAATTTATTATTTAGCATGTAAAGTAAAATCAGATTGCACAGTTCAAACTTCATACACAGAATCAATAAGCCAGCTCTACCTTTGCCATCAGTATTTTCCAAAATAATGAACGTTCAAAAATTTAAAAATATACTCACATTGATATAAACCCACCAATTATAATTTGAAACTAAAGTAAGCCTAAATCACCGAGCTCAAAAATAGATGTTGAAGTTTAAGTTACTGTTAAGTAAGAACTAATACTAGACTGCTGTTTATAAACATTCATATATTGACAAATTAAATTACGTCCTATGGCTAACATATCAACAGTCACACAACAGAAGTTATGCCTTTGAAATTCTACAGAGCTTTAGCCTCGACACCACAAAATTCTGCATGAGCTTTATTTTTTATTTAAGTAATCTCATGAGCAGTTAAGATGACTAATGCATGTGAAATTACAGATCATTAAACACAGCAAAAACTTTCAAGATCGGGACCTTGACTTTCAAGACTCAGGAAACATGAAAGTAACTGGTCAGAGGTAAAGCAAGCAGCACCGTATTTTGACAGCATCAAAAACTCATGTGTAATTTAAATGGCCACACAACTACAGCACTAAGCTTCAGACAAGAAATGTGAACACACCACAGAAAGTCTGCATAAATTAACACCATTTTATGTTCCTGTATAATGACTTTTTTACTGTTAGATACGAACTGCTAAGACATTAATACCATGTTAGAAAACAGAGTAAGACTACACTGCCTTTGTAAATATTTCTGCAGTTTACTCCCACTTCTTCCAGATGATGACTTTTCTTTTTCCTTAGAGTATCATAAAACACTAAAGTTTTTCTAAGTACAAGCAGCAAGAGCTACAATCAAACAGACAATTTCAAGTAGTACTGCTACTACTACTACTACTACTACACCATTTTAACATAATTTGCTTCTAAACAGTAGCACTAGTATAATCTTAAGATTCTTTATTGAATCCAAACACTTATCCCTATCAGTAATCATGCTTTAAAGGAGTATTGTTTCTGGTCTTCTATGGAACAGGAGCATAGTTTTTCAGAATCACAAATCATTTCAGTCTTATGTTTGGATTGAATGTCCAGCAATTTCTGACACAGATTTACATAAATACTGTAATGGAAAAGTTTATGCCTAAATCTGCATTTTTTATCCTACTGTCGTTTTTGTGAGACTGAAAAATACACTAAAAAAAGGTATCAAGAGAATGTAGGTATTATGACAGCAAGGTAAGCCTCTGGGCTGAGACATCAGCTTTTAGCCTTGTTCAGGTTTTTCAGAGTTTCTTTCCTTCCATTCCCAGATGCAAGTTCTACCCCTTCTCCTTTAATGGTATTGATACAGAATTAACTATTAACTTTAAAATGTTCATCATTCTTAGATTGTGTCCTTGCCCCATGAGCTTGCTGACAAGTATGAAATATGTTTCTTTGCACTGTATAATTAATGCCAGCTCTGCTTTTATTATCAGACTAACTATACCAGTATCTCACTCCGAAAGCCAGCCCTTTCAGTCTGTATCTCAGTTTGAAAGGGCCAGGGAAAGACCAGGTACTCAGCTACCAACTCCCTTAGCAGAACACAGATTGGTAGAAAAAACTTAAATTTAAACTGTCAACTTTATATGAAAATGAGTTCCTTGGAAATTTCACATATGTCTTCAGCTGTTCTTACTGTGAGTTAAAGGTAAATGAGCCCACTGTAAATGATCTGCTCACACTAATTAATAACCTCTCTCCCTCCATCCCTGCTTGCTTCTCAGACAAGATGTGGCATCGTTCTGCACCCAGGACAAACTGTAGCACCCTGAGAAACCACCAGGTTTTTTTAAAGGTACAGCATAGCTAAAGAAATAAAACATAGTTATATTCTAACAAATCAAGATTATCCCTGTCTTCATAGTAAAACAAATTTTGCCTGGTTTAAGAAAATTAGAAATAGAAAAAGTAAAAATAAATCAGAAAACACAGAAGTTCAGTTTTTAAGTGCCTAAACATATGTTCAATATTGCACAATATATTAATATTTTTGCACTGTAGGACTGTAGAGAATTTACTGTTCTCTAGGTAACATTTTTTATGTTCCTTCAAATATAAATAAAAATTACATTTTTAGTTTTGTATTGTAACATTTACTGTTCTGTAGGTAACATTTTTAATGTTCCTTCAAATATAAAAATTACATTTTTAGTTTTGTATTGTAATTGTGGCACCACTGGGCATTGATGTTTGATCCATCTTTTTCTCAGAAGCCCATTTTTCTATGACAACAGTGTTGCTGAATGGAGGACAAAAGGCAAGGCAGGGTAAGTAGGTGACCCACAGATGTCACAAAACAGCTGTTTTCTAGTACAGATTGTAACTGAAATAATGCTAGAAGTTTAAAGCTTTTAGGTCATGTCCTGACACAAAGAAAAACTGATACAATTTCTGCCACAAAACACAATTTGTGGTCAGTAAAATTTACTATATTACATCATTTTGAAAGAAGAAAACAAGAGACATGGTTGATAATTTACAGAAAATACATACAGAAGATAAAATACATCTCAGCTGTGTGAGCACTTTCTTGCACATATATAAGCGCTCAGCAGAGATATCAGTTTTGCTCAGCTGACAGCTCCCCATTTCATTAAGAGAAAAATAGCTCTTTTTTCTTTAAAACTGTCAGATATCCATAGCTACCAGATTATGCATACAAACACCAGTAAAAAAAGTTGCTCTCATTTTAAATGGGCAGCTAGATTTTTTTCCATACAGAAACACAGATGTTTAAGTCAAACAATACACAGACCACCATACAGAGAAGAAGCACGTGCAAAACCAAGGTCATAGAAAAAACACACTTAACTAAAAATCACATGCTAAAAGTAACTGCTTCCTTAAGACACTGCTGTAGAGCAAAAGTCAGTGTGCAAGATGACTCTTGCTTGCAAGCAGACAACACAGCTTACGAAATTTGTCCGCAAACCTACTGAAGGGCCAGGGTTTTTAATTACACGGAAAAATCAACATTTAACTGTGAAGCAGGGTGCTATCCAGAATGCATCCTCAAGTATATTGATAACATGGTCCCTTCTGTTGGTCAAAAGCAAGTATTAGTGTATTTCAAATTAGATGTCCATTGGAAAAGCAAGCAGCATTAAAGCTTTCGTGAAGCTTTGTAATTTGCACTATGTAGCTCCACTTCAACACGAGGAGTCCAATATCTTGCAACATTTTCTTAGATATTTCAGTTGATAGTACCATGGTAGCATTTTTTCAAAGAATAAGCAGAGTTCAGTATCCTGAGTAGGAGAAATGCAAATTGCCAGACACGAAGGCAGAGGAACTGCAAAGCACAGGAAAAAGGGTATCATCTGTTGAAACATGGATTTACCAGAATTGGCACGTTTGCCAGAATTAGCAATCAAGCCTTTGGAAAGAGAAGAACATAAGACAATCACAGAAAACTAGAAATAAGATTACAAAAGCTTGTAATCTTATTTTAATTTGATAAAGTTTCATTTAAAATATTTACCTTATTTTGAAACTGTTAAATTACTATCCTAATCCCAAGCAAGATGTACTTTTCTGGGTTACAAAACTTAAATCTTTATTGCATTTCTATTATTTGACAATATCATTTTCGCTGATTTTTTCTGTAATCATGATGACAATAATTAACACTACTTAGAGATTACACTCTCCCAGTTAACAGTATTCCATCCTAATACATGATATTGGGAATAGCACAGGGAAGAAATCTGCCAACTCACGCATAAAACAGTTTAATTAAAGCTATTACTTCTAGCAGCACTTAAAATAAACTCAGTGAATACAAGAAAGTGCTATAATTATATACAATATGTAATATTTCATACAGTAACTAGCAACCCTGGGAGTGGGAATCTGGCTGCAGATAACTCAAAGCAGGCAAGATACTGCTGTATGCATACGTCGGACTAGAAAGTACACGAAACATATTGCTGTTTATATGGTTTTATTTGGAACATTATCGATCCTGTAGAAGCATTTGCCAAAATAAATCCTTAAAGCAAGAAAAACAACCACGGCAATCAAAGCCACAGGAACATTCAGGGCAATGCAGAGTGCTTGTATTGGACTCAGGAGAGCACAAGATATAAACATTTTAAGTAGCAAAGAAGAGGATCAAACTTCCGCTCTTTATCTCTCGAACAAAGATAAGGGGATGCAAATGTAACTGATGTGAAGCATCATAAAAGAATGCACGCTCACTACAGAAGAACTGAGCTGTAAGTTTAAGGTCCTTCTCTAATTACCTTGTATTATACCTGTAAACATTCCTGCAGACCAGTTCTCAGCAATTTTTTTTTTTTTAAAATACTTAACCACATTTCCTGTCAGAAACAGGACACTGAAGATTAGATGGACTTTCAGCCTGATCTACAACAAAGCCCACTAATCTTAAACAACCCCCGATGAATAATTAAAAATATCTTACAGGTACTTAGAGCTTCTGGAAGGATTACAAGGAAACATTTATTATTCCAGCTGACTATTACCATAGTAAAGTTGTCTTGTCCAAGGCCAGTGAGAAGGTGAGCTGAGAACGCTAGGTGGACACACAGGGGAAGTTGCCCACCTCAAGCAGTACTTGTACAGCGGCCTGAAACTTCCACAGCATGACCCTTGTCTGCGTCCGCTGCCTTTATGTGGCACCATGACACTCAGTAGCAGTCTAGGCATTCAGGAGAGGGGGGAAATGAGAACCAGCTGTAATTACTGGCTGTTTTCACCCCTTTGCTTTCAGGGAACTAAGCTGTTGCCAGAAATACCTTTTGGCTGTTCTTCAGATAACAGAAATTTGCAATTTGAAATTGCAAATTGGAAGGTTTCATTTCCCTGCCTTTGGAGAAACTGCACTGTTCCTAACTGTTGCCATTTTACATTCTGTAACGCACCTGAAAGAGACTGGCACCCAAAAATACGAAAACTACTTCTCTATATATTGATAGAAAATAAGGTTTAAAAACAATGCTTGAAAATCACACATATATGGCACATTTTCTAACTAAAATTCAAAAGCGAGTTCCATTTCACTTTATTTTCAAGAAGTTCAAATTTTTGGACGTTCAGGTACTACAGTGATTTTATTTAAACAAACAAGTCCTGGCTAGTAGTGAACATTCAACCTTTATTTTTTTCAATAAAGCAGGAGCACTGATATTGCTCCTGTGCTGACGTGCAGTCTGAATCCAGCCATAACTCCACTGAAGATAAAGTTATTTCACCTATGACAGCCTCTGTATGTCTTAATCATAATACAGAAACGGGGAGGCAGGAGCATGATGTTGGAATTCATTAAATAGAAAAGTACACAACATTTAACACTTTCAGTTTGTACTTAAAGAAGTATCTTGGCTAAACTTTCATTTGAATGAGCAGCTTTTCATTGGATTGAGTCTTTTGAAGCAATATATTCTTCCATCTAATGAAAAAAAGGGCTGTTAGAATCAAATGAGCCATTATCAGACTAAAAACAGCAAATGCAAAAAGAAAAGCCACCACTGTATTGGGTTTGTGTGGCAAGGTTTT